>NC_038250.2:37802106-37889684 GCF_000004515.6 Glycine max | reverse complement strand
TGACTGCTGCGGATTTGGGTCAGTTTACTCAATATGATTTGAAAATGGATGAATCCATTGCAGTTTCATCTATAATTGATAAACTGCCTTCTTCTTGGAAAGACTTCAAGCATACCTTGAAACATAAGAAGGAAGAGTTGACTCTGGTTCAACTCGATAGTCATTTCATGATTGAGGAGTCGCTGAGGGCTCAGGAAATTGACAAAGTCAATGATAAAACCATAGCAGGTTCCTCTTCCGTTAATATGGTAGAGGAAAGTGGAACAGTTAAGCAAAATTACAATGCTAAAGGTAACAAACGAAAATTTCAAGGAAATAAGAACAAAGGTCCAAACAAACAGACAAAATTATCATGTTGGAAGTGTGGGAAACCTGGTCATTTAAAGAGGGATTGCCGGGTGTTCAAAGGAAAGAACAAGGCTGGTCCAAGTGGGTCTAGTGATCCTGAAAAGCAACAAGGTCAGATTGTAGTGAATAATTTTAATTCGAATACGAATTCAAATTATGTATCACTAATATCTGATGCATTCTATGTGCAGGATGATGACATTGCTTGGCGGTTTGATTCGGGAGCAATAAGCCATGTGTGCAAAGATCGTCGTTGGTTCATGATATGAACCCACATGGCACAAGGGCTGACTTAGGATCGTCTAGGATTAAACCTTGATGGAAAATGCGGAAATTGATTAAGGAAAGGATGGAAAATAAGGTGGCTAATTTCGTGGGTCTTAATAAGGTGGTTCTTGGCATAAAATGGATGAATGGGATGGTAAAACGTAGGTTAAGTGGTGGCTGGACAGAAATATAGAAATGGCAATAACTGAAGCTACAGGGCTCCAAATGAGGTGATTCCAAAACGAGGTGAAAGGTCTCGTTTTGAAATTCAATTTAGGCTCAAGAATCACTTAATTTGAGTGCGTAAAATGGAAGTTATGGCCACGAGATAATTCTGGGCAGAGGTGGATTTTCTGGAATTGTGGTTTGAAAGAACAAGGGTGATGATGAAAGGAAGGAAAGAATCACTCTTTCCAGCGAGGGCAACACACAAAGGTTGTGAAAGTCCTTTGATACAGCCAAGGTGTTCTTGAATCACTCAAGAATTTAGGAGAATCACTCTCACTAAGATAAAAGAGATAAACTCTAATTTTCTGAATAAAACTCAACTTGTGTTTATTGATAAAATGGTTCAGCTTATATAGAAGCTTTACAGCAGATTTTAGTAATGACCCACTAACCTAGAATTAAAATAACTTAATGCCATTAACCTAGAGAATTAAAAAAAACTTAATGGCTGAGTGTAACTGAAATTGTGGCAACCAAAAGTCACCCCCAACAGCCAACAAGTCAGCCACCATTTGGTCTCCCAAAAGGCTGATGCCTAGGTTGCCAATTGGGCCCTTATTACAACTTGAACTAAACCTAACTAAAGCCCTTTTAGTTGATTAACCCAAAACATATTTTTGGTCAGCCAACTTTACAAGGATTGGGCCATTATTTAGACAAACTAAACACTCTAAAATTGAGACAAAGTGGTGTCATTTAGTCCTCCTCCATTTGGGCCATGATACAACTCACAACCTTGGACTTTTCTCCTTGAAACTTGGGCTTGTATTCAAATAGTATGGACAACACTTGTTGAAGAGCTTCCTTGGCTTTCCTTGCTCTAGCCCTTGTCATAGGTCCTCCAAGTCCTTCAAGTGGATCCTTGCCCTTGCTCTTGAACATGTCCTCATCAGTTCAAGGAATTTAGACCAATCGATGATGGCTCTATTGTGAAGATGGGCAATGTTGCAACTGAACCATCCTAGGATTAGGTTGTGTGAATTTAGTTTTTACTTCCGGAAAAAGTTTGTATTTGGATAATGTCTTATTTGTACCTGGTATTCGTAAGAACTTATTGTCTGGTATGGTTTTAAATAATTGTGGTTTCAAGCAAGTACTTGAAAGTGACAAGTACATCTTGTCAAGACATGGTTCGTTTGTTGGATTTGGTTATCGTTGTAATGGAATGTTTAAATTAAACATTGATGTTCCTTTTGTTCATGAATCTGTTTGTATGGCCTTGTGTAGTTCTATAACTAATATGACAAAATCAGAAATTTGGCATGCTAGATTAGGACATGTTCATTACAAAAGATTAAAAGATATGTCAAAAACAAGTATGATTCCTCCTTTTGATATGAACATTGAAAAATGCAAAACTTGCATGTTGACCAAGATCACTAGGAAACCTTTTAAGGATGTTAAAAGTGAGACTAAAGTCTTAGACCTTATTCATAGTGATTTGTGTGATTTGCATGCTACTCCATCATTAGGTCATAAAAAATATCTTGTTACTTTTATTGATGATGCATCAAGGTATTGTTATGTATATTTATTAAATACAAAAGATGAAGCTCTTGATAAATTTAAAATTTATAAGAAAGAGGTAGAACTTCATCAAAATGGGCTAATCAAAACTCTTCGTACGGATAGGGGAGGTGAGTATTATGATCCGGTTTATTTTCAATCTACTGGAATAATACATCAAACTACAGCTCCCTATAATAATGAGATGTTCGGTTTAGGCAAAGGTTGGAAGTTACATGGAAGTTACTAAAACTTCCATCAACGGTTGGAAGTTACATGGAAGTTACTAAAACTTCCATCAACGACCATTTTTAAAAATAAATAACTTCCATCAACCGCCAATAACCACCTGTTCTTTGATTATAAATAATCATCCTGGTTTAGAAAGCATAACATGTGAAAAACATACAAGACCAAAACAAAACTCTTGAATTATAATCTTCTGATTTTATCCGATTGAACAATTTTGGTTGAACCCCGAAATTTGATTCAATCTGAAAGTGTTTATACACGACTTCAGATTTATCCAGGATTATCTCGATTTTCAAAATTAACCAACAATAGGCACTATAGGAATTCTGTTAGAGCCATTCATGCACATGGGAGACAATGCTAACAAACTTGATCCTGAATATTCCAAAAGGGTAGCAATTCTGTTAATTGAATTAGTATAAATAAGTGTAATACATTATACAAAAGCATGAATGAAATGAGCATTTTCTTATCTTAATTCTTCTCTCGGAGGCCCTGGTCCTCGAAACCAGAACTTCTTCTTCTAGTTGTATCAGCATACAATAATAAAAATCAAGCCAACCACAAAACATGCAAAAAGTGCACAAGCATATACAATGAGAAACAAGAACATTAAAAAACCCCAAAACAGCCTGTACCGCGAACAGGTGTTCTCGCTCTCCCAACCTCAAAACAACGATTCAAGCAGGATATTGATTGGTATTGGCGGATGAACTTGATTGGGCTAAGAATGGCTATACAGAACATGTTGAGTGAAATTTGGTTGGACTTGCAAAACCTGCTTTGCCTGAGCATAACACAACTGAATTGTTGTTTGCCTTACTTGAATCATATTGGCTGAACCATCCAAGGAGGTCCTGCTTGCACTGAATTTGGCTGTATTAATTGAACTGCCTTCAGCAGAAATAACAGACCCGAATTCAGTTGAATTAACTGAATTGAAATCGATTGAACTAGCTTAACTGAATTTAGCTAAACTGGTTGACCTGAATTCGGCTGAACTAGTGGCATCAATCTTTCCTGAATTGAATTTGACTGGCTAGGTTGTACCAAATCTGCCAAAAAGCCACTTGGTTGAAACTGTGGTAAAGATCATGCCTGAGTGTTTGCTGATACCTATGAGTTTCCTACCAAAATCATTTGGCCTTGGTTTAATAGGTCTGTATACCCATGCAAGTACTGATTAACTACCAGAATTTTCTCCAAATTTCCCACGTCTAGCTATTCTCAAATTCTTTAACATGCTGAAATTCGTTGTCAACCATATGATTAATGATATATGCCAATTGTTTAGGCAATTGAGAGATGAGATCGTCTATCCCGATGTTGATATGCTATTTTTCAAAGGAGGTCGTCATGGCAACATTTTGTCTATTAGTGGTTCATTTGCCATGACAAAAGATATACGGATTTGGTTAGGCATGTTCTGTATTGGTTGGGCAATAGAAATTGCCAAGTAAGCATGGTAATTGACTCGGTCTCCATATGAGAGTCACTTTTCTTTTGACTAGATTCTAGGGTTGTTTGTGAATCCATTCAATCCAATGAAAAAAAAAACCGATCCCGAAACAAAAAATAGAGAAAACATAAAACCAAATGGATAAAAAATTTGAAAAACTGAATTTTTTTTATTGGATTGAATTTCAAATTTAATTTTTCCAACCTATCCAATCCCAATCGAACTTCTACATATGTATATATTTGTATTTCTTATATATTTGTAAAATTATCATATTACTTACTATTTGAGTTAAGATGCATACATATAGTTATATAAATAAAATATTTATTATTTTAAATTAATTTTTATCATATATATTACATTAATATTTGATATTTTCCAATAAAAATAAAGTACGATTAAAAAAGAAAATCAATTCAATCCAAATCGCATCAAATTAGATCCAATTATATCGGATTAAAGTTTTGAACAATACTGGCTAGATGATAAATTAAAAATCTAAAGCGAAATTAGATGATTTTTCCTTCAAAAATGATCAAATCAAATCCACAAACACCCCAAATAGATTCCATGCTTTTTCCGTCAAATTTCTGAACTTATTCAGCTATTTGGTCTCACGGGGCATGCAAATTTTGTTGACACATGAATCTGTCAATTGGATCAACAAGCAGATTGTCTTGAGAAGGAAAATTTTACACTGATTTAACTAATTTTGGAAGCCATTTCAGCAGACAGCAACTGAAATTTGGCCGACAACAACTAAAATTTGCCTGACCAGTGAAAATTGTAACTGCTTCTATAACTGGATCGGATCAGGATTTAAAATACTAGAAATTACTATTTACATCATTTTAGCAAATGAGATTCATTAGAAAACTTCTTATATATAGGCTTGAGTAATCTTGAATCCATTTCATTCAGCATGCTTTTATGAAAGTTGCTAGTGTATAATTGAATTGTACTGGTGTCACATAAATTCCAATCTTTTCAATATATTTAGTAGCATTGCTCAAATAAAAAAGATAATATACTAATTAGTATATAATATGAGTAAAGTAAAATTTAATAGAACATATTTGATGTATTAGAAAATTAAATAACCCTAACAATACATCTATGTGTATAACAACCTGGAAAGTGTGTGGAGAATTTAAGCTTAATTGGTATTGAGGCATTGTGTCAAGTATCAGTTTCTGATACAACCTCTAAGAAACTCGAGGTTGCACTCGACAAGCAAGATCACATTGCATGTAAGGGATTCAGCTATAACAGAAATCTCTTAAGAGTTTAGACTATGTGTATTATAACCAGGTATCGTTTCCAAGGAACAGTTGCAACCTGATAAATTGACAACTGAATTGAACATATATATAAAGTCAATTATGTCTGAAACATATTAGCCATAGTGCTGATATAATTGTCACAGTTACAACAACACATCAGTATGTATTTCTCAATGATGATATACTAATTTAAAGAACTAATGATATAAATACTACAGTTTAATGTACCATTCTTGTTCTGTCCTCATACCTGCAAAAAAAAACTTGATGTTAATTGAAAGTCTGAGAACGTTGGTTAAGCAAAGTATAACAAAATGTAGCATACTGATGCAAGACAAAAACAGCCATAACATTGATAAAATTATTAAAATTGTAGTAGCATCATGAATCAATAAAATTGTAGAATTAAGAATCAATGAAATATGAAATGACCAAGGATTTGTAGAATGATCTAAGTTCTATTTCACTTAATTCCAGCAATCACGATTCAAAACTTACAAAGCAATGAAAGAGGTGAATGACCGAGAATGAATCACAAAAAAGATTGGTTAGACCAAATGCCTATGCAAAATGGAAACCGACGTATATATCAAAAAGTATAAAACCTGTGATTATAGGTTGAAATCATTCAAAGCTACAGTCATACAGTAAAAAAAGCACTAATATATATTCAGATCTAGTGTTGCAGAAATTGATGAATCTCGCATTTGGAGAGAGAGAGGGAGAGAAAACATTTCAAAGAAAGACAGAGAGGGAGAGCAGAGGTTGGAGAGATCAGACAAAGATAACATAGATTAAGATTGAGATGCTGATGAATGAATCCTTGAATTCCCATGCAGTGGTTTCATTACTTCTTTTCTTAAATTTAATTATAAATGAAATTAATATCTAATTTTATCTAGGATTGTAATATGATGCCCAACACAGATATATATATCAGCTTACTAATTTGATAATTGTAGTGATAACAAAAGTGAAGCAGGCAACTGTAACAATTTGTAGTATAATCCACAATATTTCTTTACATGCTAATAAAATAAATTGGTTATCAGATGCTACATTTCTAGTAGTAATTCACAACCCAAGAGAAGAATATATGTTAATACATTCTGACAAAGCATTCGAGATTATCATTATATAATTCAAATTAAATAGGATAATCAAGAACTTACATCTGTAGAACTTCAATAAGGTGTGACCAAACTTTTGGTAAAAAACTTGAGGTTGCGCCAAAACAAAGTTCTGACACTACCTGAGGGAACGACAGAAACTTGAGACTTACCATCCCTCTGATTATACAGAATTGTTTGGTATTCATCATCAGCATTTCTAGTGAATTTCAGCATGAAGAAGTCTCCATTGTTAGACATGCACAATGGTAAAATCATTTATTTTTCTTCATACGGATGAATATTAAGATTAAATAACTAAAATTTATTAATTGAATCCTAGACTTGTCATCTCCAAACTTCCTCATCTACCACAAGCCAAGAAGGGTGTTGCAATCTTGCCAAATGCACAACGAGTCTCAAAAAACTCCAATATTTGTATCAACAAAGCAAAAATCGTCGGGAAGAAACAGTGATCTGCAAGTCTCCTTCTCCAGGTCAACAGAAATAATTACGATTTCAGAATGAATGGTTTCTTTTCCCATACTAACAACCCAATTAAGGGTTCCACTAAGATACACTCCACCAACTTTAGGTAAAGTCCAAAGAACAGGAAAACCTTCAAGGTTTCTCCTACTACTGTCACCCGTGCCATAAACTTTCATCTCAGTCTTTTCAGATACGTCAAGTGAGAGCATAGTCAATGCAATTGCTACAACCTTGTATTTGTCACTTGACGGATCATAGCCAAACCCAAATATTGTTCTACGACTGATGCCCGGGGAAAAAGACAGTGTTTGCGATTCTCTGGATATCACCCTTGTCGCCTTGTTCCAGAAACAAACACGGTATCCTTCTGGTATTTCGCTAACCCCACAGTGCAACCCATTACATGAACCGACCAGATGGTAACCTGGCATGTTTGCAAAATTGAACAAGAACGTTTGAATTTGTAGGGAATGGAATATTGAACTTACATCACACGATTCCATGTGGATTTCAGGGATGGATCCGAGGCAGACATTTGTTATCAATTGAAGGTGTTCCAAATCGTCCTTCGCAGCAGATTTGCTATGGTACAATTTGATGAAATACGGTTCTGACATCAAGGAGTTCCATCCAAGATTTCCTCGCTGATTTTGTTACAGAGGAGTGACGACCATGGTTTCTTCTCTGGTCGCATGTTTCTGTGGCTTTTAGCGAAGCGCCGAAACACTCTGAATCCAAATTCTGTACCTATCAAGACATGCACCTTCATGAACAGTATATATATATATGTCCCAATGTTTCTAGGGTTTAACCCTTCGATAAATGAATATATTTTATTTCAGAGATAAATTTATTTAAACTTTTAATAATAGCTGTAATAAAATTGGAAATAAATCAGGCGAAAGATCAAGTAGCTAAAAACAACGCAGATTTCCTAACAAATTTAGTGCAATAAATCATGATTTAAATACACATAACCTTTTTTGTCCATTTGGGTTAAGAAAGAGAAGAAAAATTAGATATGTTTCTCACAGTGTTTGTAAGAGGTTGTTCAACATATTTTAAATATTTGCGACATATATTTAAGAAAAAGTAAAATGAAAAATTAGATATGTTTCTCACTATTTTTGGGCCTGTGCTCTGCACAGTATTTAGTTTGGAAAAATAATTAAATTTTGTTTATATCATAATCGATTTTAGACAACTCGGGATTTAAGCTGTGGTATACGGGAAAAATCAGATCAAGAAATGGGGTAGGGATTATTGTGGACAAGGAGTGGAAGAAGGATGTCGTGGATGTAAGAAGAGTAGGAGATCGTATCATAGTCTTAAAATTGGTAGTGGGACAGGACACCTTTAATGTTATTAGTGGGTACGCACCTCAGGTTGGGTTAGCAGAACACTTTAAGGTAAAATTTTGGGAGGATCTAGAAGGGGTACTTCAGGATATACCCCAAGGAGAGAAAGTTTTCCTAGGAGGGGATCTCAATGGACATGTAGGTAGCGTGGCTAGAGGTTTTGAGGGGGTGCATGGGGGTTTTGGCCTAGGGGAGATGAATGGGGAGGGTAAATCCATCTTGGAGTTTTCGGAGGCTTTGGATCTTTCTATAGCCAATACATGGTTTAAGAAAAGAGAGGAACATCTTATCACTTACAAAAGTGGAGGGACATGTTCTCAGATAGATTTCTTCCTTATCAGGAAGTCTGATAGATTTCTTCCTTATCAGGAAGTCTGATAGGAAGTATTGCTTGAACTGTAAAGTTATCCCGGGAGAGAGCTTGACTACCCAACATAGAGTTTTGGTTATGGATGTAAGAATTAGAGATAGGGCAAAGAGAAGAAGTCCTATGGTAGCACCAAGGATCAAATGGTGGCACTTGAAGGGTGAGAAACAAGGAATCTTCCAACAAAAGATATGGGAGGGTTGGTGTGGACAATCACAAGGAAGTGCAAATGATATGTGGAACAAGATGTCCCAAGAGATTATTAAAGTGGCTAAAGAGACGTTGGGTGAATCTAGAGGTTTTGGACCTAGGGGTAAAGAATCGTGGTGGTGGACTGAAAATGTTCAGAGCAAAGTTAGAGTAAAAAAGGAGTGTTTCAAGGAGTGGTCTAGGTGTAGAAATTCTGAAACTTGGGATAAGTATAAGATAGCTAGAAATGAAACCAAAAAGGCGGTGAGTGAGGCAAGAGCCCAAGCTTTTGACGGACTGTACCAAGCTCTAGGAACCAGGGACGGAGAAAGATCTATATATAGGCTTGCTAAGGGTAGAGAGAGGAAGACTAGAGATTTGGATCAAGTAAAGTGTGTTAAGGATGAAGAAGGCAAAGTCTTAGTGCATGAAAAAGATATCAAGGAAAGGTGGAAGGTGTATTTCCACAACTTATTTAATGATGGATATGGATATGACTCTAGCAGTCTAGACACAAGAGAAGAGGACCGGAACTATAAGTACTATCGTCGGATTCAGAAACAGGAAGTAAAGGAAGCGTTGAAAAGAATGAGTAATGGTAAGGCGGTGGGGCCAGACAACATACCTATTGAAGTGTGGAAAACTCTTGGAGATAGAGGTCTTGAGTGGCTCACCGAACTCTTTAACGAAATTATGAGGTCAAAACGCATGCCGGAGGAATGGAGGAGAAGCACGTTAGTGCCAATCTATAAGAACAAGGGGGATATACAAAATTGTGCAAATTATAGGGGAATCAAGCTCATGAGTCATACCATGAAATTATGGGAAAGAGTGATCGAACGGAGATTAAGAAAGGAGACTCAAGTTACTGAGAATCAATTTGGTTTCATGCCGGGAAGGTCGACCATGGAAGCGATTTATTTATTACGGCGGGTGATGGAGCAATATCGCATGGCCCAACAAGACTTGCACTTGATTTTTATTGACTTGGAGAAAGCGTATGATAGAGTGCCTAGAGAGATTTTGTGGAAAGCTCTAGAGAAGAAAGAGGTTAGGGTTGCATATATTCGAGCTATCCAAGATATGTATGATAGGGTATCGACTAGTGTTAGGACACAGGGTGGAGAGTCAGACGATTTTCTCATCACAATTGGTTTACATCAAGGGTCAACCCTTAGCCCCTACCTTTTTACGTTAATTATGGATGTCCTCACGGAACAAATCCAAGAGATAGCGCCGAGATGCATGCTTTTTGCAGATGACATAGTCCTCCTTGGAGAGTCGAGGGAGGAGTTGAATGAGAGGTTGGAAACTTGGAGACGAGCTCTAGAAACACATGGTTTTCGCCTAAGCAGACGCAAATCGGAGTATATGGAATGTAAGTTCAACAAAAGAAGGAGGGTTTCTAACTCAGAGGTGAAAATAGGAGACCATATTATCCCTCAAGTCACACGGTTTAAATATCTTGGGTCTGTAATACAGGATGATGGGGAAATTGAAGGGGATGTGAATCATCGCATTCAAGCAGGATGGATGAAATGGAGAAAAGCATCGGGGGTGTTATGTGATGCAAAGGTACCGATCAAGCTAAAGGGAAAGTTTTATCGGACTGCGGTAAGACCGGCGATTTTGTACGGAACAGAATGTTGGGCAGTCAAGAGCCAACATGAGAATAAAGTAGGTGTAGCGGAGATGAGGATGTTGCGGTGGATGTGTGGTAAGACTCGACAGGATAAAATTAGAAACGAAACTATTAGAGAGAGGGTTGGAGTAGCGCCTATTGTAGAGAAGATGGTGGAAAATAGACTTAGGTGGTTTGGGCATGTAGAGAGAAGACCGGTAGACTCTGTAGTGAGGAGAGTAGACCAGATGGAGAGAAGACAAACAATTCGAGGCAGAGGAAGACCCAAAAAGACTATAAGAGAGGTTATCAAAAAGGATCTCGAACTTAATGATTTGGATAGAAGTATGATACTTGATAGAACATTATGGTGGAAGTTGATCCATGTAGCCGACCCCACCTAGTGGGATAAGGCGTTGTTGTTGTTGTTGTTGTTGTATAATCGATTTTAGTAACTAAAAAATATATTTTTTATAATTACGAAAAACTATTATTTGAGTATATAATTATTTAAGAATATTCTATATTTAATAATTACTACGTAAAAATAGTTTGTAAATGGAATTAATAGAGTAGATGGGAAAAAATGGGGTAACTGGGAGGAAGTTTCGCATTTTCTTTTACCAATTTTATAAAATTCAAATATATAACACAGATCAATGAATGAATAATTAAGTAAAAGTTTTACAACAAGAATTTTTTCAGTAAAAAAACATTAAAAAGTTTTTATACCATTATGACAATGAAGTAAAAAAAAATATTAACAAATAATCAAATAAAATTCTGTCCAATTTTAATTAGATTGAAACAAATGGAAATAAGAATTTAAATTTGCTTAGATAAAATAATCTGCAATAAATCTTCAGTTACATGAGACGAGAAAGACTATAAGGAAAAAATTTCATATTAAAAAAGTTATAATAATAAATTAGAGAAAGGTGTGACAATGAAAATGATATATATATATATATATATATATATATATATATATATATATATATATATATATATATATATATATATATATATTAGGAATTCAAATAATAATATACTTTCATGCAAAAGGTTCATACATGTGTAGATGTGTTTAATATTTAACAATTTAGTTGCTAATATGTTTTCTCATAACAATACTGCTATATGGTAATAAATTCTAAAGTACGAAAAACAAAAAAGACAATGCGTAATTATTTTATATAAATTAAATTATTTAAAGAAAAATAAATAAAACTTCAATAGATAAATCTTTTGCAATAAAATCCTGCTTAGCCTGGTAGTTATCTATATTAGTAAAATCAAATAAATGAAACCTAATAACAATTACTGCTGGAAATGCTAAATTTTTCTTGTTTGGGTAGTGCCGCATATTGTCTCTTCAAAGCTTTCAATTCTTTCGAATCTTTCTGTTGCATATTTGAGGTCTAAGTCTAACTTTGCTTCTTAGTTGTTTAACATTTTGACAAATGAAAGTTAGAACAATAATTGCTAATCAATCATGTAGACACAGATTGGAATTCTTATTGTTAATTAAGGGGGAAGCACAAACTAAAAGTGAATTACAGCCTTGGGAAGACAACCCCCAGTGCATCTGCCTGCAACTGGGGGATCATGCAAAACATCAAAACATGAAGAGGACTCAAAGAATTAGCTCCCAGTTTTGCTAACACGTCTGCCCACTGATTTCCCTCATGGAGAGTGTGCGGCACCTCACACAAAGGCATCAACTTCTTGATAAGCCCAATCTCATTGCCATATATGTTATAACACAAGGGCATATTATTAATCAAATGAATGAGTGTGAGTGATTCCAAATAGCATATCAACTTTCTATATCCTGCTTCCCATGGCCAGTAAATATTCAAACAACGCAATCGGGGTTTTAAATTCCGATTGCGATCGCATTATGGTGAGTCGAAAAACTTTACATTGCATTGCAGTTGCAAACTGTAATTTAAACCTGTGCAGGCACAACAATGCTTAAATCTCAGCATATAAGATCTCTTGCCCTCCAACATGACCATAAAACCCCACAAGAAAGCTTCCATGGTAATCCCTACAAATTTCTCTAAACCCTGCTTAAGATTCATACATATAGTTATATAAATAAAATATTTATTATTTTAAATTAATTTTTATTATATATATGACATTAATATTTAATATTTTCCAATAAAAATAAAAGTATGATTAAAAAAGAAAATCAATTCAATCCAAATTGCATCAAATTAGATCCAATTATATCGGATTAAAGTTTTGAACAAAACTGGCTAGATGATAAATTAAAAATCTGAAGCAGATAAATTAGATGATTTTTCCTTCAAAATGATCAAATCAAATCCACAAACACCCCAAATAGATTCCATGTTTTTTTCGTAAAATTTCTGAACTTATTCAGCTATTTGGTCTCACGGGGCATGCAAATTTTGTTGACACATGAATCTGTCAATTGGATCAACTAAATGCTTCATCACGGTTCGAAAATAATGTCAAGAAAATTGTCTTGAGAAGGGAAATTTTACACTGATTTAGCTAATTTTGGAAGCCATTTCAGCAGACAGCAACTGAAATTTAGCTGACAACAACTAAAATTTGCCTGACTAGTGAAAATTGTAACTGCTTCTATAACTGGATCGGATCAGGATTTAAAATACTGGAAATTACTATTTACATCATTTTAGCAAATGAGATTCATTAGAAAACTTCTTTTATATAGGCTTGAGTCTTCTTGAACCCATTTCATTCAGCATGCTTTTATGAAAGTTGCTAGTGTATAATTGAATTGTACTGGTGTCACATAAATTCCCATCTTTTCAATATATTTAGTAGCATTGCTCTAATAAAAAAGATAATATACTACTTAGTATATAATATGAGTAAAGTAGAATTTAATAGAAAATATTTGATGTATTAGCAAACTAAATAACCCTAACAATACATCTATGTGTATAACCACCTGCAAAGTGTGTGGAGAATTTCAGCTTAATTGGTATTGAGGCATTGTGTCAAGTATCAGTTTTTGATACAACCTCTAAGAAACTCGAGGTTGCACTCGACAAGCAAGATCACATTGCAGCAAAGGGATTCGGCTATAACAGAAATCTCTTAAGAGTTTAGACTATGTGTATTATAGCCAGGTATCATTTCCAAGGAACAGTTGCAACATGATAAATTGACAACTGAATTGAACATATATATAACGTCAATTATGTCTGAAACATATTAGCCATAGTGCTGATATAATTGTCACAGTTACAACAACACATCAGTATGTATTTCTCAATGATGATATAACAATTTAAAGAACTAAAGACATAAATACTACAGTTTAATGTACCATTCTTGTTCTGTCCTCGTACCTGCAAAAAAAAAACTTGATGTTATTTAATTGAAAGTCTGAGAACGTTGTTTAAGCAAAGTATAACAAAATGTAGCATGCTGATGCAAGACAAAAATAACCATAACATTGAGAAAATTATTAAAATTGTAGTAGCATCATGAATCAATAAAATTGTAGAATTAAGAATCAATGAAATATGAAATGACCAAGGATTTGTAGAATGATCTAAGTTCTATTTCACTTAATTCCAGTAATTACGATTCAAAACTTAGAAATCAATGAAAGAGGTGAATGACCGAGAATGAATCACAAAAGAGATTGGTTAGACCAAATGCTTATGGAAAATGGAAAATGACGTATATATCAGAAAGTATAAAACCTGTGATTATAGGTTGAAATCGTTGAAAACTAAAGTCATACAGTAAAAAAAGCACAAATATTCAGATCTAGTGTTAAAGAAATTGATGAAGCTCGCATTGGGAGAGAGAGAGGGAGAGAAAACATGTCAAAGAAAGATAGAAAGGGAGAGCATAGGTTGGAGAGATCAGACAAAGATAGCAGAGGTTGAGATGCTGATGAATGAATCCTTGAATTCACATGCAGTGGTTTCATTACTTCTTTTCTTAAATGACATTTTATTAGAATCCACAATATTTCTTTACCTGCTAATAAAATAAACTGGTTACCAGATGCTACATTTCTAGTAGTAATTCACAACCCAAGAGAAGAATATATGTTAATACATGATATAGATTAGATCTCACATAATTAAGTGGCAAAGAATTAAACATCTGACAAAGCGTTCGTGATTATCATTATATAATTGAAAAGACAGAAATTAGATGATGCCAATTAAATAGGGTAATCAAGAACTCACATCTGTAGAATTTCAATAAAGTATGACCAAACTTTTGGTAAAAATCTTGAGGTTGGGCCACAACAAAGTTCTGAAACTACCTGAGGGAGCGACAGAAACTTGAGACTTACCATCCATCTGGTTATACAAAATTGTTTGGTATTCATCATCAGCATTTCTAGTGAATTTCAGCATGAAGAAGTCTCCATTGTTAGACATGCACAATGGTAAAATCATTGATTTTTCTTCATAAGGACGAATATTAAGATGTAAATAACTAAAATTTATCAATTGAATCCAAGACTTGTCATCTCCAAACTTCCTCATCTGCCACACGCCAAGATGGGTGTTGCTATCTTGCCAAACGCACAGCAAGTCTCTAACAACTCCAATACTTGTATCAAAAAAGCAAAAATCATCGGGAAGAAACAGTGATCTGCAAGTCTCCTTCTCCAGGTCAACAGAAATAATTACGATTTCAGAATGAATGGTTTCTTTTCCCATAATAACAACCCAATTAAGGGTTCCACTCAGATACACTCCACCAACTTTAGGTAATGTCCAAAGAACAGGAAAACCTCCAAGGTTTCTCCAACTACTGTCACCCGCGCCATAAACTTTCATCTCAGTCTTTTCAGATACTTCAAGTGAGAGCATAGTCAACGCAATTGCTACAACCTTGTATTTGTCACTTGACGGATCATAGCCAAACCCAAACATTGTTCTACGACCGATGCCCTGGGAAAAAGACAGCATTGGCGATTCTCTATATATCACCCTTGTCGCCTTGTTCCAGAAACAAACACGGTATCCTTCTGGTATTTTGCTAACCCCACAGTTTAACCCATTACATGAACTGACCAGATGGTAACCTGGCATGTTTGCGAAATTGATCAAGAACATTTCAATTTGTAGGGAATGGAATAATGAACTTACATCACACGATTCCATGTGGATTTTTGGGATGGATCCGAGGCATACATTTTTTATCAATTGAAGGTGTTCCAAATCTTCCTTCGCAGCTGATTTGCAAAGGTGCAGTTTGATGAAATAGGGTTCTGACATCAAGGAGTTCCATTCCTTGCACACACACATGAATTGGATCAAAGGTTTCACGGGAAGACGAGACAAGATTTCCTCGATGATTTCGTTACAGAGGAGTGACAACCATGGTTTCTTCTCTGGTCGCATGTTTCTGTGACTTTCAGCAGAGCGCCGAAACACTCTGAATCCAAATTCTGTACCTATTAAGACATACACCTTCGTGAACAGTACATATATATATGTCCCAATGTTTCTAGGGTTTAACCCTTCGATAAATGAATATATTTTATTTCAGAGATAAATTTAATTAATCTTTTAATAATTGCTGCAATAAAGTTGGAAATAAATCAGGCGAAAGATGCAGGAGCTAAAAACAATTTCTTAACAAATTTGGTGGAATAAATCCTGATTTAAATACACATAAAATTTTTGTCCATTTGGGTTAAGAAAGAGAAGAAAAATTAGATATGTTTCTCACAGTTTTTATCATCAGATTCTTCAACATATTTTAAAATTTTATGACATATATTTAAGAAAAAGAAAAAAGAAAAATTAGATATGTTTCTCCCAATCATAGTCCATTTTAATAACTACAAATAATTTTTTATAATTACTAAAAATTATTATTGGAGTATATAATAATTTAAGAATATACTATATTTTATAATTACTACGTAAAAATAGTTTGAAATTGGAATTAATAGAGTAAATTGGAAATAATGGGGTAACTGTGAGGAAATTTTGCATTTTTTTTACTAAATTACATAAAAGTAAAATATATAACAATAATCAATGAATGAATAATTAAGTAAAAGTTTTACAATAAGAAATTTTTCAATTAAATAAAACTTTAAAAGGTTTTTAAACTATTATGACAATGAAGTAAAAAAAACTATCAACAAATAGATAAAAAAACTTCAATAAATCTTTAGTTAGGTGAGAAAAGGCAGATTATAAGGGAAAAGTTTCATTTTAAAATTATTATAATAATAAACAAGAAAGTGGATGCGTAATTATTTTATATAAATTAAATTATTTAAATAAAAATAAATAAAACTTCAAAAGATAAATCTTTTAAAATAAAATCCTGCTTATCCTGTTAGCTATCTTTATTACCAAAATCAAATACACAAAACCTAATAACAATTACTGCTGGTAATGCCGCATATTGCCTCTTCAAAACTTACAATTCTTTCGAATCTTTCGTTTGCAAATTTAAGGTCCAAGTCACTTTGCTTCTTAGTTGTTTAACATTTTGACAACATTTCACAAATGAAAGTTAGAACAATAATTATTTGATTCAGCTCATGCTACATGGAGTTTTTAACTTGTATTTCACAGGGAATATTAATAGTCAATAACAGAAAAATAATGATTTGATTCAACTCATGCTATATGTACTTTGATATAGTATTCTTTCAAAAATACCTGAAACCGGACATATCCACTCAAAAGCAGATTCCAGGAAAAAAAAATCAATCATGCAAACACATAGATAGGAATTCTAATTGTTAAAGGGGGAAGCACAAACTAAAAGTGAATTACAGCCTTGGGAAGACAACCCTCAGTTGATGAGAATCATGAAACTGGTCAAATACAGGCTAAAGGCCCAAGTGGAGAAGGATGAAGGCCCAGAGGCAGAGACACTATCAAGACTATTAATTGTTGTTGAAGGCCCAAGTTAAATAAGTTTTTAGTTATGATGCAATCCTACTCCGCAAGGGCATTGGATAGAAAAACTCCAAGTAGATTGGGCCAGAGATGCAAGAGAAGGCCCTAGGGTTCTTATGAGCCTTAGGGTAGATTTCGGGCCCATGGGCTAAGTACGAGCCCGCTTATCTTTGTAAATATTAGATTAAGGTTTCATTATTTTTGGGCCTTGTATTTAGGGCTCCATAATGTAGGTAGGGTACCCTAGAAATATAGGATTTTTCAGCCCTTGTATTTTAGGGCACCTAGACTAGTTTTTGTATTAGGGGTAGTTTTGTAATTTCACATGCACTAAGTGGATATTTGATGTGTGTGGTTGGAAATAAATTTAATTGAATTGGTAGAAGCCCAATCCAATTAAATTTTAGAGGGGGAGGTGAGCATTTGCTTACTACACCCCATTGCCACATCATATAGTCACACTTTGTGCATGTCCTTCATGCTTTTCATGCCTCATGACACCTAAGCACACTTAGTGGAGAATCTTGGAATTGATCTTGGATTAGTGGGCTGAACCATAACTAAAATTCACTAATCATAATTAGTGAAATTTTGGCTCCAAAGTTTGGCTCCACAAAGTCAATTTTAAATTCAAGTGAAATTTGAATTTCCCTCCAATTTTGTGTGACACTTAGGCTATAAATAGAGGTCATGTGTGTGCATTTTTTTCAACTTTGATAATTTGAATATTAAAATTCAGATTTCAAAGCTCATTTAGAGTACAAAATTTCTTGCTCTTCTCTTCCTCTCCCTTCATTCATCTCATTCTTCCTCTAAGCTCTTATCCATGACCTCCTATGGTGGTGAGCTTCTTCTAGACTCATCTTCTCCTTGAAGTGGCATCTCCTCTCTCTCTTCCTTTTTAATAATTTTTAGTAGTAGTTGCTTAGATAATATATTCCGAATAATTACTTTTAAATTTTAATAACTAAATAAACCTAAATATCTATAAATATTATTTTAAAAAATTGACTATCAATGCTAAACTTCACTAACTTCTATTTATTTTATGAAAAATACTATTTCATCACAATAAAATAATTTAGCACGTAAAACAATTATAAAAATAAAAAAAATATTTTTTATATATTTATATAAAACTTCTATTTAACTTGTTATATTGCTCATATTTATAAAAAAATACATTATATGAAAATATTGTTAGCATCAAAAAGCAAAATACATTATGAATAAAATATTAAAAATGATTTAAAATGTTACTCGAGTATTTTCTTTATTAAAAATTTTAAGAAAAAATATCGTTTAAGTGTAAAACAAATTATTATCATTATAAAAAAAACCAGAAATTATTTTTAATATAATTTTTTAAGATAATTATTAAAAAAATTAACAAATTTATCATTTATGAAAATTTATGATCGAATAACTTAGTATATACATTAGACACTTGATAACCCAGTGATCCTAAAAATAAATAATCTGTATTTTAATCACCTAAAAATCCTAATATCCATACTCTATGTATTAGCAATTCATACTATGAAGGTTAATATTTTCACAGGTTTCAACATTGTATTGTACAAAATGTTTAATCTGCACAAATAGTTGCATTTCCAATTTCCAAGAAATATAATAGTTCTTCTGCTGCCTTTTACAGGCTGTTGAAGCTACTAAGAATGTTGAGCTTGGTAACATAGAACTCTCACGAGCCATTCAGAGGAATAGCAGCAGGACATTTCTTTTACTATTTCTATTTGTGCTTACTTTTTCAATCCTCTTTCTTGATTGGTATAGTTAAATGCTTTTGGCTTTCTGCCCCTTCTCTTTTTTCCCTGTTGCTGTCAATATTTGTTTTTACTTTTTACCCCTAGGAAGGCATCTTTTTCTAGATTCCATGTTTATTGGAGAAATAATTTTAGTAATCAATTTATGAAGGGCATTGTGCAAGAGACCTACCACTGTTTGGTAGGAGGGGAGGGAAATCAAAATATGTTATTTCGTTTGTAAGTTTGGAGGAGAAACAAAGGAAATTGAAGGGACTCAAATTTCTTCCCTTTTTTCCTTTAAATAAATCAGTTCCAAATAGTGGAAACTGGTTGGTGATCCAGATCCTGGTGTAGAAGGAAAGTGTTGCTTCTAGAGTTATTTACTTCAATGTAGTTACTTTTATTTTTCAAATTTCTACTATCTTAATATTTGTGTTGTTCACAATGTCCTACAGCTTTTTTCTGGATGAAACTGTATTCATCATAATTGTAAAGGTACATTGATTAATTACTTCGACAGTTGAGCATTGATATTATAGTCGTATATTACTTAGAGATAACTTGTTATAGAGTTATATAATTTTAGTTAGATTAATCCATATCATAAGATTGCTTAGGCAAGTAGAGGTGTCAACACAAAAAGTTCAGAAACAACATTAAATACAACAGAGACAGCCAACAACCAGCAATGTGAAAGGGACCACTCACACTTTCAACGACTTCACTTCCAATCTTTTCCATCTACTACAAACGGATACCTCAAGGATTTAAAATGACCTCGACTTGTTAAACTTCATTATAAGGAAGGGAAATAAAATATACAGGGTATGATGAAAAGAGCTTGAATTGAATAGAGAAAACATCTAAGTTTTTATACAAGTCTTTGTTAGCCAAAATAATATAGGATTAGAGGCAAATTCTTCACACACTATAGAGCGTTTTTAAACACCTTTATAAGCGGATCCACACTGAACAAATTATCCTAAGAGATGTTAAAGGAGTTTGTCCTTATATTGAACCTTGTGATTCCAAAACTCAGAAGAGCAATCTGGGGATTGCTCTTGTTGGAGTTGGTTGTGAACAAAACAAGGTTGATGTTAGGGTGGACAATAAGCTTCGAAAGACTAGTGAAATAGTACTTGGGTTGAGTGGAGCCTACATAGACTAAGAATACGGGTGAAAAGCCTGTAGAGGCTTACACAATAATGGTGACGGCCTATACAGGTAAGCACTCATACTAGTGGAAAGCTAGCAGAGGTTAGAAAACAATAGTGAAGGCCATGTAGAGGCTAGAAGAATATTGAGTAGTGAAACCTACAGAGGTTTAAAATACTGGTGGTGCCTGTAAAGGCTGAAGAAGAATCCTGGAAAGGTTGAGGATGTTTGAGGAGATACAGTACATTGTATTTGGTGTCTATGTTAATGAAAATCATACAGTTATAGGAACTAGAGATGCCTCCAAGATTTATGGATGAACTAATATAAATTTGTGTGTGTTGTCTTGGTTTTCTTTATGATTCTCATGCATGTGTTTACTGCATCTTCATCATATCTTTTGATGTCTTTATATTTAAACTGAGTTAACATTTTTACATTTAAACAATATTTTTGAAAGAAATTTTATTTTATTTTATTTCAGAAGCAACATCAGTGTGGTCATTTTTACATAATGTTATGCAAGTCAATGGTCATTCACTTCCAGGAAACTACAGATAATTTGTCTGATTCCACTTTTAAGTAAGGCACTAATACAGTGTGGTATCTACACAAAATGAATACAAACAAAGAAATAGTAGGGCAAACTTACACACCTTTTTTCACATGCGAACTAATATACATTGCATCTATATTCTCAACTCTGACTATACTAAATAAACCACATAATTCTCTGTGCATTCTAAATTACCCAAGTCAAAATATATTAGGAAAGTCAAAATTTGTTGGAATCTTACAAAGGGATAAAAAGGAAACAATTTTGTATGTGTTTAAGTGTCCAGATGGGGATGACATGAACTAATTTACTGAACAAACAATAAGCAAACAATGTGCATTCACTTCAACAACCAAATCCATTACAGCAAGAAAGAGTGAGAAACATAAAAGCATGTATACATACCAGCTTGCCACTTTCAGAGAACCATTTACTGAACAAACAATGTGCATTCACTTCAACAAGCTGGGCCTGTGGGTATCTGAATAGGGCAAAAGCAGGCAAGTTAATTATTGTTCTGTTTACCTGTTTTCATTGGGAAATATTGGTAGACTATTTAAAAAGTATTGACAATAGATTAATGCGCCTCTAATTGAATCGAATTGATACTGACACAATTTTGTTACATAGCTATCATTGCTGCTAACCATTTTCAATCTTTAGATTACACTTAGACATTAAATGATATAGGAAAACTAAGTATTCTAATTCCAAATATTACCGAATGATCCACTATTGTGTTAGCCTGATGGATACTCCTACTTTTTCTCTTTCTCTCTCAAATATTTATGGCTTTGCTGTACATTTACTTTCATTGGCAGAATTTCTTAGAGACCGGGTTAATTGTTGGTGGATGGGATAAATATGAAGGTGGACAAATTTATGGAGTTCCTCTGGGTGGAACAATAGTACAACAACCTTTTGCTATCGGAGGTATTTCACTGTTAAAAATGTGTTGAAGTACAATTTTATTATTATTATTTCTGTATTCATGTTCAGCTAAACATGTGAGTATCCCTATATACATATATTTTCTGTATCAATTGCCCATGTTATTCCCTTGATATCAATTAGTTGTTGCAAATGTGGGCATGGGTTTTCTATTGTGTTCATTGTTATTTCTAAATTTATAATTGCTAGCCTGTTAGCATTTTCCTTGGGATGCATGGCTTTTGTTTGCAAAGCTATGTTTTACTTGATTTTTCTTTTGCAGGATCTGGCTCCAGTTACTTGTATGGTTTCTTTGACCAAGCCTGGAAAGAGGGAATGACCAAGGATGAAGCTGAGGTATGTGCTTGGATTCTTACTGCTTTGCTTTTATTAAGTTGAAAAAAAAATCACTTAAAAGTTTTTTTTAAATGCAAAAACATCTTCAGTGCCAATGAAGTTGTCGTGGATGTTAGTTTTGGGAACCTAATCTGATTTTCTCGTTGTTGCAACAAAGATATGAACACCAACTAATAGCCTAATAATTTAGAAGCTACTAGAAATTCTTAGGATGATATTTTTTGGGTGAAATTTTTGCTTGAATCTTTGTTGCTGGTAGATAATGAACCATTGCCATAGCACATGGTCTTTATTCACTTTTAAAATTGCAAAATTATTAAATTAATCACACAAACATATGCTTCAATTTTCAAACAACAATTATATGTACAATGAAGAAACCCCAAACAAAGAATGTACAGGATAGCATGTACCTTGTTAGTACTACACCCGTTCCCAGAAAAGAAACAAAAAATGGTCCAGCATTACATAAACCATACAGTCCACACGATTAAATATTAAATAAAAAATCATGAAAGGGAAAGAAGAGAAAATACCAGCAAGGCGCAATCCAATGGTCTAGCATACAACAAGTAATCACCGGTTAACACAACTAGAGTTCCAATGCAGTAGAATAATGAGCATATATTGGTCTTCTGGGCACGCCCAAGCCTTGTCTTTTTGGCCTTGATAACCTGCATTCTAACCAACACAATCAAACATGAAGCTACCCAAACTGAACCACAGGAAAAACAAATCGAAAACCAAGAGCAGAGCATTTTCACACAACACCACTAAAAATGCACAAAATTAAAACAAAATTATGACACCTAAACATGAACACCTCCTCTGACCTGAAATTAGCCCACCATGTATAAAACCTATTATGGGGAGACGATGCGGGGGACCTTCGATGGCACTCAAACAACAGGCATGGGACACGGCAGCACGAAAGCTAGATAACAGTGGGGATGAGGGAGCTAGGTTGGGACGAAAGAAAATGAGGGAGGTAGCTAGGTTCGCATGAAAGTCACGGGAGCGCGAAAATGCTAGGGCTTCTTGGTAGTAGTCAATACGCGACTAAGAAAACAAAGACGGTCTTTAGGACATAACCGTCTTTGTACCCTAGTAAAAAATTACCATTCTGCCATCTCGTAAACTCTTCAAAGGCGGTTTTCGCAAACGTGGTCGTAACATTTGAGTTTATTACAAAAATGCCACCGTGAGCCTTTCTAAGACGGTCGTAAGGAACCGCCTTAGATTCTGTGACGTAAAAAAATAAAATTATTCTGTTAATTACAAAAATGCCACCGCGTGGCATTCTAAGGCGGTTCTGTAGAACCGTCTTAGATTCAGTGTCGTAGAAAATTAATTTTCTAGTAGTGATTGGACCCATTAAATTTTATAAATTCTTAATAAATTTTAATAATGAGAGAAGGTATATTTAAAATATTGTATTTTTTTGTACAATAACAACAATGAGAATCAAACTTAAATTTCCATGCATTTACTTAGTTCAGCAGTAGTCAAGGCAGGGTCAGGCCTGAGCCGTTTGGAGGTATGACAACACTGAGTCCATGACTAAAAGGGGTCCAATTTGTTTTTTTTTTTTAAATAGTCTTGTACTAATTTTTTTTATATTATTTATATAAATAAATTTATGTTGTTGTTTTATTTTATATCTCTTTTTTATTTAAATTAAAATATATGTGTGATTAAAAAAATATAGCTCTTTGTTAGTTTTTCTAACATGTTGCAATCATGAATACATGTTGAATGAATTTTTAGCTCTATAATAACACTAATTGATCTATGATAATAGACTTAAAGTATTTGGTTTTTTTAGCTAGATAAAATACACTAAAATTAAAATTATAAAAGAAATAAATTAAAATTAGTATATTAATAAAGAATAAAATATATGTATGCTTTAATATGAAATGATATTTTGTCAATAATAAATTATAATAATGGAGCTAGAGATTTTTTTTTGTGCCACTAAATATAAAGTATAAATGTTTGCCAAAAGTAAAGAAAAGTGCACGTACGCATGCCACCGAATGATCAGCGAGCTGCAGCGACATCCAGCAAGTAGGAGCTAATTGGATAATATCACTATGCATTTTATTAATTAAATCACAAGGCTGCATGATTAGCTCTGATATTTTACCAAAACTCTGAAGTATGGAAGAAAGACCAAAGTGAAAATGATAGATGTCATGTGTGTATTTGTGAATAATAATAATAATAATAATAATAATAATAATAATAATAATAATAATAATAATAATAATAATCTCTTCAAAATAATTATAATAATTATATTTGTGGATATCATATTGCCATCTACAGAGCAGTAGATCAGTTGTATGCTCCTACATGGACACAAGGCAAAGGCAATGAATGTCACTATATCATGTATATGAATTACTTGTTTTGATATGCCTCCTAATAACGCAGCATATATATCACTTAATTATTTGTAGTTAAGCTAGTGGCTTCTGATTCATCTAATAGTATTATTAAAACTATTTATGGGTTTCTATGTAAAGTCAACTTCATCATGGGCCCAAAATAAGATTATGATTTTTAAGGTGCAGACCCTGTTTTTAGAGACAGAAATTACTAGAAGTTGGAAAAAGGTTTGTACATGTGGACTTGAAAAGGAAGTGGAAGAAACTTGATTTTGATAACTTCAGAAATATGGGAAATAAAAAAAAAGGCAAAAAAAAAAAATGCATTGCAAATAATGGAAGAAAGGACAAAGATATTTATTTTCCCTTCCCCCGTTAATATGCAGTCATTTTATTCCCTCTCGCAACTAGTGTTTCATTTTTTTTATCCCTTTTTTATCGGTATCACATGTCATTAAACTAAAATTTAATTAGGTGAATCTTGAGGGAAAAAAATTAGCCATAACATATCAAAAGAAGAATGCTTTATAAGAAAAAATGATAAGATTGGAATAGGCTCCAGACTTTGGTTGCCTGCTTGATTGAGACAAATCAATTATGTACATAAGATCTCTATCTCTCTTCGAAATTCAAATTCATATAGAATTTGATATTTAATTTCTGGTGAATTTCCATCCATTATTTTGGTGAATATATAGAAGTTATTCGGTACATAAAAATCCGACTCCCAGTTTTCCTTGCATTTCCATGTGACAAATAAGCGAGTATATGTTACTATAATAATGTCAACGTCAGTGTGGATTTTGTGCTTCACATATGACAAAAACAGTACCCGTTAGCTATGTTTCTTTTAAATTGGGGTTAGCTAGGAACATATTCTATGTTCTCAAATATAGATATTTGTTGGGGGGTGGGCGGGGGGTGCGGCAAAACACACCGTGCGCTTCTGGAGGCATTCTCCCTGCTCCAGATCAAATACACAACGAATGGTGTAGATCAAAAAGTAGATATTGGATCAATCGGTCAATTCAAACAGATAAATTTATATTTGGAAAAATATCATTTTGTTTTAAAAATCTCATATCTTCGGATTAAAAAACAATATAAAATAATTTAACATTTTCAGTGAATTATAATTAAATTACATATTTTATTTAGCTTTACATACTTCCATGTTACAATTGAAATCATATATTTATTATATTTATTTATTTATTTTGGATGAATTATTATTTTTAAGATTTTAATCAAGATATACCAACAGTGTAAATATTTTTACCTTCTCAATCAATAATAAATTATTATATATTTAAAATCTATTCATTTTTAATAATTAATTTAAATATTATATTTAAAATAAATACTAATTAATTAATAATATAAGATATTTACTAATAATATATTAAAAGTAAAGTATTTTCTTAATGACAGTTTGGAAAATGAATTAAATAAAAAAATGAGGACAGATGATTTAAGGATGATAATTAAAATTATACTGCAACAAGTATTAATAACAAAAGTTTAACTCATAAAAAGTTGTTGGTATGAGTAAACCATAATTCAGTCTCATTAAAAGTTTTAAATTCAAGTAAAAGAAAAAAAATGTAATTAAATTTTTTTTATAAAAATTAACCATCCATAAAATTAATAAATGTTTAATCTTAATAACGTGATTAAAATAACAACTAAGTTTAACATGATCTATATCCAAAGTTACTAAGATAAAATTCTAATTTTAATTAAAAAAGCAATATAAAATACCTAAGGTAAGGTACGTACGATATATTCTATATTAAGTTCCTCTAGTAATGGAGAAATTGGCCCTACCTGCGCGCTGTGCATCATAAAAATTGCATTGTATACGGTCATTCAAGTCAAAAGAAAGTGCTGCTGTAAATTTGACACTGTGGCTAGCTGCAGCTGAAATTAACATGCAACTGGAGAGGATTTTTGTATGGAAAGCGGTGCTAGCAACAGCATAACCTATTCTATGTCATTAAATAATATTCTTCTTGCCTAATACAGCATCACAAATGCAGAACCAAACACACACGAAGCATCAGAAACCCTTTGTTGTGGTCTGGGTTGCGGATATCTAATTTCCAGTCTGTTAATTATTAAGGCCATTAGCAAATTAGAGGGTACATTGACAAGACTAACAAAAAAGGGGTTTAAGATCACATCCTTAATTTTTTTTTTCTGGCTGCTTCGCGTTGAATTTTAGGAGGGTATATGTCGAACCAGAAACATGACGTACAAATACGTTACAACTATTAGACACATACATATTCAATACGACGATACGGTAATTTTAAAATATGCTGTATAAGATAAGTGTTTTTAATATATTATAGATTCAATAAATCCAAAATAAATAAATAAATTATTTATGAAAAATCTCAAACATATTTAAATTTCTCTCTCTCTCTCTATATATATATATAAAAGACATATATATATATGATCACAGTCCTATAAATTCAAATTATGAATTAATAACCAACAAGTGGTTGTTCTTTGGTCTCTTAATAAGATTTCATATTTAAACTTTGTAGATAGAAAGATTAAGATTGAAAAATAAAATGCAACTAAAAGTAATAAGATAAATTTTTGTCACATATTAATTATCAATAAAATGGATGAATATTTTACATCAATTATATGATTATCTAAAAAAAAATTTAAACATATCTTCAGTTACTATAAGTTAACTTTTTTTTTCCTATAATTTTATTTTTTTTATTTAATTTTAGTCTATGTAAATTGATGTTTTTCAATTTTGGTCCTTGTAATTTTTTTTATTCATTTTTAATCCTTATAAATTATTATTTTTTTTAATTTTTTGTCCCTTTAAGATTTTATTGTTTTTCATTTATAATCCTTCTAAGTTTGCACTTACTCAAGAACCAAAATTAGAAAAATGTAAATTTACAAAAAATAAAAATAAAAAAAATATTTTACGAGAACTAAAATTAAAAAGACACAAACTCAAAAAGACTAAAATTAGAAAAATAAACTTATAAAGACCAAAAATAAAAAATACTAACTTACACAGATCAAAAACATATTTAAACTTTAAAAAAATAATATATTATTTGGACATTACTAAAAATAAAAAAATTATAAATCATTGTCTCTATAAATTACTTCTTACTATTTATAATGGAATAGTATTATTAATCTCATTCCTATCTTAAAATTATCTATAAAAGGGACAATTTTCATTTTTAGTTCATTAATGGACCATTCTTCTATGTTTTTATATTACACATGCTTATAGGTCTCATGTAGCTTTATTATGTTTTCATAAATTTTATAATAGGCTTAGGTATTTCACTCATACTTACCAGAGAAGTATACAAGCATATTTATATTGAATAAATATAGGATACGGATAGTATCCGAGATTCATTATCAGAATGATCTCCAGCTTAATTTGCGGTTACCGTAATTTTTTCTTTCTTAATCTTGAGGCATCACCATCATCATCCAAGATAACCCCACTTTTATGAGCAGTGAACTGGAATAGTGTTCAGCAACTGAGTTGGTTAACTGCGCATCACTGAAATCCTTTCGGTCAGATGAGTTTTATATTCCATATACTAGAAATTCTTCTTTGTAAGGTTCAAAGAATTCTTGGTGATGCGTGAATAAGAATAATAAAATCTATATCGATCATGCAATTGTACAATATGATCGTTATTTCCTTTTCTATTGGATGTTCCCATTGGGTTATTGGTTTAGCTAATAACTAGACTTGGTGCATCTGATACACACGTATTTGCTTGCTTTAGAAGACAAACAAAGTGTGATACTAATCATAATATATTATGGTGCCACACCCTATTGGCAAGGAAGAATAAAAAACAAAAACTTTGCCCCCATATGGAGGAAGATAATTATTATTTTTTTTCTTTTTTACTTTCGTAATACTTGAAGAAACATGAAGATGTAAAAAATACTTATCATTCTAAACATAGTAAATTCGGAAGCAGTAATCCGCAATGAACTTAATCTGCGGCATGCCAATTAAATTCCCATATCATCTCTAGAAAATGGAAGCCACATCATCAAGAGCAGGGCACTTCATTTAGTAATGTTTTTTAACACATTATTGGTATTATTAATGCTTTAGCAACAGAAAAGCAGAAGGCACTTATCAAATCATACCCATAAAAACAAAGGAGCATAGCCAACAGCAATATTCTAGATTGTTTCAATTTTTAAAATTACACGCAGGAAATTTTGTCAAAAACGGATGGTGCAAATCTATAGTGCCATCTACCACTCATCAGAGTTAGTAGCAAATATGAATCCATGCTATAGAGTAAAATAGCCATTAAATAAACGAAAAAAAAAGGGAATTTATGTTAGCCGCACTATTGAGCAAGTTGAGAGAAAAGCTTCTCAATTTGAACAATGTTTTGCATCCACAAGTTTATTAAAGACACAGACAGCACTACCTCTCTCTCTCTATCTCTTCCTTTTGTTTTTCATATTCTGTTTTCATATTCTTATTTTACCGCAATATTTTAACTGCCACTTGTCGTTGAATAATGCCCTCAAAGCCTTATAAATAGAGCATCCTCAAAAGGATCTCTTCATTGGTAGACATAACTTCCCCTTAGTATTAGAGAGAGAGAGAGAGAGAGAGAGAGAGAGAGAGAGAGAGAGAGAGAGAGAGAGAGAGAGAGAGAGAGAGAGAGAGAGAGAGAGAGAGAGAGAGAGAGAGAGAGAGAGAGAGAGAGAGAGAGAAACTCTTACGTGTTACTCTCACTTCACAAAAGAGTAAAGAACTAAACATGGCAGAGACCCTTCGTATGGTTGTTGCTGTTATTGGTACTGCTTTGTTCATTCATTCCTAAGCTTAGCTTAGCATTATTGACCATTACTATAAGTCTTCAACAAAAAGTGACCTATTTGGGTGTTCTTGCAGGGAATGTTGCCTCAGTGTCTCTTTATGCTGCACCAACGTATGTTAATTTACATTCCACCACTCCGGTTGTGTTTGTACTCGCCTTTAGCACGTTGAACGCTAAAGCTTCCTCTCAACGTGCATTGGAACGCGAGAAATACTTAAACCAAACACACCGATAGTTGCTTTCATCTTTCTCCTTTTTTAGTCATCATGAATTAAACATTGGCCTTTTTGCTTGTGCAGGGTTACCTTCAAAAGGGTCATAAGGAAGAAAAGCACTGAGGAGTTTTCATGCATGCCTTACATCATTGCACTGCTGAACTGTCTTCTTTTCACTTGGTATGGATTGCCAGTAGTAAGCAACAAGTGGGAAAATTTACCTCTTGTCACAGTTAATGGAGTTGGGATTCTTTTTGAGTTATCCTATGTTCTCATTTATATCTGGTTTTCTACACCAAAAGGAAAGGTAAGTTGTATACATACTCTAACTCCCTCTTTTAAGATTATGTTATTCTCTTCATGCATAAAAAAAATCTTACTAAACTTTACACCATTTTCTAAATTAAAATCGAAGGATTCAAACCCAAGCAACATCAATGATACATGCATGGAGGTTTTCATGATATTAAATTTCTTCCAAAAACAAAGGGAATGGTCAGCTATTAACACCAGTTACCAAAGGAGTCTAATTCAGTTGGTTAAGTAATGTGCGTAGGTTGTTCTGTTCGATTTCTATGATATAAAATAACAATATTAACTCATTTCTTGGTCACCTCAGTCTAAACAAAGAAATAGAAATTAGATAAAAGGAAGCATGTGACTTGAGAAACACATATTTGGATATGTGCATGAACAATATTTGTGTTTTGTATCTCATGTGAAAAATATCAGTTCCTCTTTTTACCACCATGCACATGCTTCACATAACTATATGGTTCTGAAACACATGAAATTTTGCAGGTGAAGGTGGCCATGACAGCAGTACCAGTTCTTATAGTGTTCTGTGTGATTGCTATCGTATCAGCTTTTGTCTTCCCGGATCATCGCCACCGAAAGCTTCTGGTGGGTAGCATAGGCTTGGGGGTGTCAATAGCAATGTATGGATCTCCTTTGGTTGTAATGGTGAGCCATCTTCCTCTTCCACCGCACCGCATCTTTTCCTTATTAATATTTATATTTCTTTCAATTTAATCGAAACACGGAAACGCAAAACCGAAACAGAGGAACAGAGTAGTTCCAACATGAATAATCCTAGTTTAAAACAGCAATAAAAAAAATAAAATTGTGCCTTAACTTCTGAGTGTCAAAATTTTCATTTTGTTCCTTTAAAATATCTCTGTTAGAATAAATTAATTTTTATCAGTTTATCACTCGTAGTTAATTTGGTGAAACATGATAAATGGTAATAGAAAAAATAATTTAACATTTTAAGAAATTAAAGTGAAATAGATACGAAAAGTATTATATAGCTTAAGAAAAATGCCCTTAACATGTTTCTCACGGGTGTTTTATTTTTGTCATTATCCTATCTTTACATAATTTAAGATTTTGACCTTATTGCAGAAGAAAGTGATACAAACCAAGAGTGTGGAATTCATGCCACTTCCTTTATCTTTCTGCTCATTCTTGGCCAGTGTACTGTGGCTGACTTACGGACTCCTCATTCGAGACATTTTCGTTGCGGTGTGTACCAGCATCACCAATATTTAATTTAAAGATAAAATATGTTTTAAGTAATCTATTTAGGATAAAATTTGATTTTAATTTTTGAACTTCAACTTTAAATAATTTACTACCTAAATTTTATAAAAAAAGTGTAACTTTTGTTTTGTTCCTCCACGCAGTGAAAACCGTGTGATGAGTGACAAAATCACACTATTTTCTAGAAATTTAGAAATCAAATTACTCAAAATTAAAATATGGAGACTAAATATTAATTTTTATTGAAAGTACAGGAAAAAAAACATATTTTACCGTTAATTTGATTAATCATTGATCATATTATTATAAGTTTCACAAATATTAGGATGTTGAGTTGATGCTCCACCTGTGACAGGGACCAAGTCTGATTGGAACACCCTTAGGCATACTCCAACTCGTTCTCCACTGCAAATACTGGAAGAGGAGAGTGATGGAAGAGCCTAACAAGGTGGAATTGCAAAAGGGGAACAACACAGAGAAACTTGACTTGGAAATGGGACATGGAAAAGAATGTGTGACAGTTCCTAGTAACTGCAACTAATGATCCAGGACAGCCTAGATTGAAAGATTTCAACTGGTTCTTCTAGGATTAAGGATTCCGGTTTTAATGTTCGTTTCATTAACCAAAAAAAAAAAAGAAAAAAAAATAATGGTATTAATTAACTTGGTCAATTCAGCTAGTGCACTGGTGGATATATTCACCACACAGATTTAAATCATAGTTGCCTAGTGAATGTCCTGTTACATGCTTTCTTTTCGTGGAAATTGGTTTGTGCCACTTAGTTATGTTTATGAATTTAATCGAATATACTTCGATTTAACAAAGCCATATCTTAATTTATAGAATTTTAATGAGGAGATTTATATTCAATGGTGCATGATTCTTAGATTTATGTTATCAGAGGCTCTGCTTGACAAAGCATGACGAGGGAGTATTATAAATTATTTGGAGGTAAAATAAATGGAATTCTACAAAGGAGGATGTACACTGTTCCTGGTAAGTAATATATATTCTGCGACAACATCTAACGTAAACCAAACTTTTGACGGATTTGACTTTTTTTAAAATTTATTTATGATACAAATAATTATGATTATACAATTTTTTTTTACAATATCATTATTTTCAAATAAAAAAAAAACTAGTTGATATTCTAAAAATACACCTGAAGTGTAACAAAATTAAACTCTTCTTTAAATATAATTCTTCTAGCTGTGTAAGGCTTTTACTGTTTTCTGAGTTGAGAATTCAAGCAACACCTTTTTTTTTAATGAATAATTAAAGCAAGGCATTCCTTAAAGAAAGGATAGAAAAGGTTAATTAGGTTAATAATGTGTTTGGTTCCACCTTTCAAACCTAATTTTTGATATTTAGTGAGAAGTTAATAATTATAATTTACATATTTTTTAATGAAATTGACTATATTTTTTTACTTTTAAGATTTTCCAAACTAGCCATGAGTGAATGAACTCAAAAATAGAGAGGGCACTTAACGCTCAATATGGTTAGAATGACAAAACGGAACGGGTCAGATGGGTTGTTATTAATTTGGTGGGATGGGGTCGAGAACCCAACCTGTCAACCCATCGTGATCCACCCTGTCTAACTAGTCGACTTGGTAGGCCAACGGCAAGATGGGACGGATTGACTCGTCAGCCCGCCATACATATATTTTTCTAAAAAAAATGTAAATATTAGGAGGTGTTTAGGGTTTGGGTTGTCACTTTATATTTTTTTAAGTTTATAGTGTTGTTAAAAAATGAAAATACATATTTTTTTATTGTTTTTATATTATTTTATAGATTCAATTTCTCTAATATTTATAGGAAATTTTATATTAAAATCAAATTTAGAGTAAATAATTGATAAACTTTATGTTTTTTTAACTAAATTTGTTCCTCTTTTAAAAAAACTAAATTTGTTCATTTCGATTAATTTTATGAAATAATTTTTTTTTTCATTTCTGGTGGGTCAGACCACCAAACCGTCAACCCAATCTTAAGTGGGATGGGCCAGAATTTTTAGTTTATCATTAGAAGGTGGTTCAACCTACCTAGACTCATTTTTGGCGGGTCAAAATGGACTAGACTGACCCATTTTGTCACTCCTAAATATGGGGATACCCTACCAAATATAGTAATATATGAGTGTGCATAAGTATATAGATTCTCTCTAGTGACATTTTTAGATGAGATCTTAACTATTAAATTTATTTAATTTTTTTTACTAAAAATACTGTAGCCTAATGTTTAAAAATAAGGTTAAATTGTATTGTACATTTTGGTCTCCTAATTTCTCAAATCTTTCATTTTGATCTCTTTAATTTTTAATTATAATATTTGACAATTTTAGTTCATCAATTAGATTATTAACTAATAATTATGAGTAACAAAGCTAACCGATTACGTATAAATTATATTTTTTTTACCAAAATTAATTATAAATGAATTCAAAATTATTAATTATTAAAAAAATTAATTTATAATTAATTTAATAACTCTTCTGGTGATAATTACCGGTAGTATTTCCATGCGTTGGAACAAATTATGTTTGTCTGGGTATTTTTTTTATTTAGAAAAATGAATTTTAAAACTTGAAAAGATTAATGAAAAATAAATATTTTTATATAAAATTATATTCACAGTTCGTACTTTTTACAACCAATTTTTTTTATGTTTTTTCAACAAATTAATTTGACGTATTTTATCTCAATTTTTTTAAAACATGCAAATTTTTACCTTTAGTTTTACATACTAAAATAATTGTACTTTTATCCTCAACTTTTTTACTTTTTGGTAAATTTTATCCTCATTTTTTTTTATTTTTTAGCAAATTTTATCCTTAACTTTTTTACTTTTTAACAAATTTTATCATAAACTTTTATGCTTATGTTAGTATGATACGTTAGCTCAACAACTAAATGTAAATTTTACAAGTTTTTTTATTTAAAAGTTAGGGATAAATAAGACTAAGTAATCAAACAATTTTTATGATTAACATTTTTTCTTATAGTTCTTTTATATAACACTAAGTACACTTATTATCTCAAATTTCACTTATTAAAAATTTAAATACTCGATATTGAAAATCATCAAAATTCGTTATCTTTTTGTTATCTATATTATGTGAAATTTGTCTCAAAAGAAACATAGGAGTGCATTCAAAATATCACTTCAAGTAGTTATAAGAGGTTGAATTAGGAGCAAGACTATTTTAAATTTTGAAATATTAGTTGAAATAGTTATAAAGAAGTTACATCAAATAATATCATATCTGTGTATTTAGAAATATTGTTGTACAATGTCGAAATCGTAGACCTTTGACTGTAAATTTTGAATCATTGTCACTTAACTCCACAAACATAACACCACACATCGAAATCAACTATTGATTCAAAAGGTCGTATGTATTCATTCTTACCTTTTATGAATTCATGTTTCTTTATTTTACTAAATCTTTTTAAATCATTTACTTTTCCAATCTTTATTTCTTCTTGAAACCTTTACTTTTCCCAATTTCTACTTCTAGTAACCATTGAAATTATTATCGAAGGATAATCATTATTGAAATTAACTTTAAAATTGAAAATACTATTATACAATATACTTACAAATCATCTTGTACACCGTTATATGCTATTATTATAATTAAAAATGAACATCTTTATCAAAATTACTATTATTATATGTATTAAGTATTAGACAATTTTCTGATAAGTTGAAAACTAAGAACTTGATTATTTGATTAAAAAGAACATACAATCAAAAATGAATTCTATATCTCATCTTTAAATGTATAATATTTATTTATTAATATAATTATTTAGTAAAATTTACTCCAGTTGTTATGAAAATATATTTCTTTCGAAAAGTAACTACAATTTTATGATTAACATTTTTTCTTATAGTTTTTTGCAGCATGAGTACTGGTTTATTTGTCCCATCGTGCTTATTTTTTATTTCCTTTTATCCTTTTTTGATCAATGATATTTTCAAGGTAGGCCGCTTAGGATCTATGACGTTGGTAGTGTCAACCTAATTGGGATCTTTTGCATTGTTCTGAAATTTTACCCATCCTTGATTTATAAAAAAAAATGAGATTGATTATTTTATCATGAAAAGAAGCATAACATACCTATTTTGCATTACTTTATCATGAATCTGATATACATAGAGGATGATTTCCCAATCCATTATTTCATGAGGCATAGAGAAGAAAAAAAAAGAAATCAATAAAAAAGTAAAAAAATATAGAAATATAAGGGTTCGATTTATGCAATCATTATATGCAATTTTTATAAAGGATTCATAAATTAGAAAAGCAAGACATAAAAACCTTCAATCACGAATTGGAGGAATTTTCAACTGTTTCCCAAACTGATTCAGAAACAAAAATAAAAAATAAAAAACATAATTTAAGAAAAAAAACTTTTTTTTTATAGAAAAAGGTATTATAAATAAACCTAAATCAAAATTGCGAATTCATTTGTATGTGTGTCGTTGCTTCAAGATATCTCAAGTTCACTCCGTACCACTCTTTCATTGAAATGTTTAACCATTCAGGAAATCCCCCCCACCCACGAATTGCATATCTGAAACTCAAATAAGAAATATAAGTTAAAAAAATGTTTAGAGAAGACTCCTCTGAAAAAAGAGAGTTATTTAAGAAAAGAGTTTTCAGACAGAAACCTTTCTGAAGAAACTTGTATCTAACAAAGAGATAGTGATTATCACATTTAACCTCATTTAAGCATCCTTACAAATAAGGAATGGTAAGACAATCGTTAATTTAACAACAGCTCCATGTTTATATAGTTCACTTCTCAATGGCTGAATTAATTATGGAAATGATCAATTTGAATTAATAATTATAGGGAAATCATCAATTACTGTTATAAAAAATAATACCATGTAATATTGCAGTGATTCTTCTTATTGGGATTAACAGTGATATAATTATTAATTAAAAAATATTACACTTCAATTGACAAATTGGCATGGTTTCTTTATAAATAGTTGTCAACTTATCATAAATGCAAATTCATTTTTAATTGATGAATTAAATCGCAATTAAAATGTGATTTTATTTTTTATGGGAAAAAAGTTGTATGATTATTTTTTCCAAAATATGAGCAAAATTTTTTAGGGGGAAAAATTCTCATTGTCTATTGTAAATTTTAATTTGAATTGATTTGATAATTTGAACAAACTGTAACGTGAATTGAGTAAGACAATATATTTAAATTGAGAAATTAACATATATTTTAATATACAATTTGAATTTATTGTCCTTAGATTGAAACTATTTGTAAATCTGAATCGATTGCCTGCTTAAATTAGGCCTAATGGATTTTAAAGGAACAAAAAAAAAAAAAAAACTCTATGACGGTGATTTTGATTCATGATGATTTTACTTTTATTTTGTTTAATGTGTCGAGTCAAAAGGATTTTTACTCTCTGGGTGGTATGTGTCTTATATCTTTATAACATATGTGTTTGATATTTTCATACTATAGACATATAAAGTCATGATCCACTACCACATGTAGTATAACTTTTAAAAATTCATTTATTATTATGTCTGAGATTTTGTTTCTAGAAATAATCTACTAGGATATGTCGCTTGTGAACCATAAATGAAGTCAAATTTGATATGTCATCTTCACTATCCAAAGAAGAGCTCTGCTATACAGGATCTACTTGCTGCAAATTCTCATACACGCAGGCCTTAAACAAAAATTTCTCTACATGAGGAAATAATGTGCATGAAATGCACCCAACAACCTTTTTTATCAGACGAAGATCAAATGAAGATTTATCCATTGTGAGACAACAAATACTTGAAGACAAGGCTTATATAAACCAGAAACTTTGAAGACTGAAGTAGTTAATCTCGCACAAATATTTTTTACTCTTTTCCTTCAATAAGACTCTCTATATACTCTTATAAAATTAGAAAAAACTCTCAAAACACCCTAAGAGAAAATGACTAAGTGATGTTTTTGTTTATGTGTTTGTAAGACGAATTTGTTTTAGTCTCTAAGCAATCCTCAATCACAAATCTTTTATGATTTGTTTAGAGCCAACAATGACTTAGTAGAACAAAGAATATTGAGTGTTGATAAAACATGGGGTAGAGTTTAATTTGTAAGAGCCAGAAGAGGTTGTGACATAATACTTGTAACCACTTGAAAGTTAGTGGAATTTGGTGGTTTACCAAGAATGTGACGTAGTCTCAATGGTAGAGATGAACCAATATAACTTTTTGTGTATGTTTAGTCCTTGCTTTCTCTGCGCTTTTAACTGACCCTGGGTCTGAATTGTTTTTTATTTGTTTGAGGATCTCATGCATTCTTCTGAACTCATTTTTCTCATCGACTAAAGTGCTATTGTAATAAAGTTTGTTATCTATTCTTACAAAGTTATCCTCATAGACGAAAAACTTTGTTGGTTTGAAAAAGTTTTTACAATTACATAAATCATAATTCAACCCTTCCCCTTCTTGTGATATATGCCTTTATAGTTTGGTATCAGAGCTTAGCCTTTAAGGGTTGAGCACCTGACAATGCCTAGAGGAAAAGATCCTAATGGCAGATAATAACAACAGCAGTCAGTTCATTATTAAGGGAGCTCTTCTCTCACAAGATCACCGGGCTTCGTAGTAGAAGACTATCCATATTGGAAAGACAAAATGGAGATGTACATTAAGTCCAATCACTATAGGCTCTGGCTAATCATCACAAATAGAGACATACCTATTATCAGGCCTGAAGTAGAATAGACAAAACGAAGAAGATCTGGCTATAATGGAGCTAAACACAAAAGGTTGTTATACCTTAACACGTGCTTTCTCCAAAAATGAGTACAACAAGATATGTGGATTAAAGAAAACTAAAGAAATTTGGGATCTCTAAGCATCAATTATGAAGGAACAAAAGATGTTCAACTTAGAAAAGCTGCCACTCTGACATGCCACTATGAAAGTTTTGTATTAAGCAAGGAGAATCTGTGGATGATATGTTTTGAAGATTGCAAGTCCTTCTAAATGGGCTTGAAGCTTTAGGACAGACCTTCACCAAAGCTTAGATTAAGTTGAAGATCTTAGATGGCTTTTCCGAAGTGTGGGAACCAAAGACAACAACTATCCAACAAGCTAGAAATTTAAAAACTCTAGCTTGGGATGAACTATTAGGTATTCTAAGAGTTCATGAAGTTCATATTCAGAATAGAGGTCATCTTTCAAAAAGAAACTTCGCTGCCCTCAAAACCAGAGAAACTAGCTCCAGACGTGAAGAAAGAAAGAGCTCATCTAGGGCTTTGAAGGTACAAATGGCTTAGTCTGACACCTCAGCTAACAGCTCTGAAGGATCCATAGATGATGAAGTGGCCTTATGTCAAGAAAATTCAAACAAATAATGAAGAAGAAAGGAAATTTCAACACTCCTCTAGACAAAAAGATACAAGATTTAAAAAGAAACACAAGGAGGAGAACAATGAGGTCATCTATTTTGAGTGTAAGAAATATGGTCATATAAAGGCATAATGTCTTGAGTTAAAGAGACAAAGACATTTCGGAGACAAGAAAAAGAAAAGACTGATGGTAACTTGGGATGACTTAGATAGTGAAAAGAGCAACAACTCAGATGATGAGCAACCTAACATTTGTTTGATGGCCAACACAGATGATGAGCAACATGCTCTTAATCTAACTCTTATTGTTGTTCTTCATCAAACAATGAAGAAGATATGCCTGTTAGTCGATGAATATGACTAACTTTTGTGTATAAAACTTGTGTAAATTGTATCAAACTCTTCCAATTTATGGTTATTTTGTAGTGTTATAAGTATTTTATGTTAAATATAGGTAATAAATATTTAGTACTTTCATTTTGTGTGTTTAATAATCATTTTCTCTCAATTTCAGGTTAATTAGGGAAGATTTGGAAAGTGCTATTTTTCACCTTCTCACTAAGCCAATCTGTTGGCTTAGCGAGCATCCGCTAAGCACAACACTCATGGGCTAAGTGCGAGGAAGACTCTGGAAGAAGATGAGTAGTACAGGTTCGCTAAGTGCACTGCTTCATCTCACTAAACGCATCGCTTCAGTTCATCCGCTAAGCGAGAAAGACACGCGCTAATCCGAAATTCACTAATGTGCACTAAGCGGTCCATAAGTGCGCTAAGCGCACGAGCACGAACAAGGCCGTCTATTTAAGCCTAAAATCAGATTTCAGAGAGGGAGTTTGGACTGGGATTCAGAGCTTTGCATGTCTAGGGTTTCTAGAGAGAGAAAGGTCCAAGTTCCAGAGAGTTTTGAGAGATTTTGCTGTGTAAAGATCTGCAGAGACCAGAGCTTGAAGCAGGAGCTGGTTTGAAAGCTTGAGATGAGTTTGTGAGTGATTGTGAGATCCTAGAGGTGAAGGAGACATCCTCACCACTTGTATTTTAGCAATCTTTCATCTTGTTCTTCTCTTTGTTATAAAGAAGGCTTATTGGTTATGGAAAGCTAAATCCTTTGTTGGATCTTCCCTGTAGGTACCTGATGTAAATATATTTTTATCTATTTAATGATGTTTTGTGTGTTCTCTGTGCTATCTGTTTTTCACTCTAGTATGCCTTTACCTTGATCACGTAGATGCATGCTTTGTTAGGGTCATTCAACAATGGAAACTGGTCTGACTCTAAAGTCTTTGATAGTATAGGGCTTAGTTGTCGTACTATCATAAGGAATCAGGGTGCGATAATTTAGTTGTGTATGTGTGTCTTAATGTGGTCCTGGTTGAGTTTAGTCTTACAAGAGGAATCTGTGGATGATGCTTGATCAGGATTAGGCTAAACTATCTTGAGGAATCGGGGTTTAGTATCTCAGGAGACACTATAAGAACACATGAGCATTGTTAGATAGAGAATATCTTTTTAGCATCAGTCACCTATTAGGAAGGCCAACGTGTTCTCTACTTGTTTTTACACATCATTTCTCTCGCGTGATTTTCTTTCTTTTTGCGCAGATAGTTTATACACCTGTTCATATTCACACTTACCTTTACACACTAGACACCTATTTGCTGAAATAGCTTACCAAATATCACAAGTTCTCCAAGTGTTCGATACTCGGTTCTTACCGTTTTATACTACTTGTGCAATCCGGTGCACTTGCCGGAAGCCGAACAAGTTTTTGGCGCCGTTGCCGGGGAACTTCTTTTTATTTAGGAAGTTGGCTCGTCTTTAGGTGTCTATTCTTTATTTGTTATTCTTTGATTGTTTTTGTGAATATTTGTTCATAATTCCTATTTGTCTTTTCTTGTTAAACTGGATAACCACTGTTCTGTTAGTGTTGTATATGCATAGATCACCCACAGGCAATTTAGTTCCTCTGGACTTAGAAATTGAAGCTACATTGTGAAGGAACAAGGTCGAGAGGAGAAGAAAACTTCTGTAAGACAGAACAATTGCATCCATTCTCGAGGAGGAGACTCATTTCTCTGACTTATTATCACCTGAATTCACCATCATCAAGGGAATCCACCACTCAATTACCTGAAGTCATTACCATGGCAGAAGAGCATGACCAGAGGATTACCCTTGAGGATTACTCAAGTAGTTCAGTACCACAATTTATCACCAGCATTGCACGTCCTGAAGTGCAAGCTAACAACATCAACTACCCACATTCTTTAATTCATTTAATACAAGGGAACTTATTTCAAGGATTACCTAATGAAGATCCCTATGCACACTTGACAACATTCATTGAAATATGTAACACTATTAAGATTGCCGGTGTACCAGACGAAGCTATTAGGCTCAACCTTTTCTCATTCTCATTGGCAGGAGAAGCCAAGAGGTGGCTCCACTCATTCAAGGGCAAAAATCTGAAAACCTGGGAAGAAGTTATTGAAAAGTTCCTAAAGAAATACTTTCCAAAGTCCAAGACTACAGAAGGGAAAGCTGCAATCTCTTCATTTCATTAGTTTCCTGATGAATCTCTAAGTGAAGCATTGGAGAGATTCAGAGGCTTGTTGAGAAGAACTCCCACTCATGGGTTTTCTGAGCCAATCCAATTGAATATGTTTATAGAAGGGCTGAGACCACAAACCAAGCAACTGTTAGATGCTTTTGCAGGGGGAAAGATAAAACTGAAGACCTCGGAAGAAGCAACTGAGCTAATTGAGAACATGTCAGGCAGCGATCATGCCATTCTACGAGACAAAACCCATCAACCCACAAAGAAAAGCTTGATAGAGCTATCATCACATGACACTTTATTGGCATAGAACAAGTTGTTTTCTAAGCAACATGAAATTTTAACAGAAACACTCGGTAAGCTGCCAACTAAGTTGTCTATGGGTCAACCTACACACTCTTCTGTTTTGCAGGTTACAGGTTGTACCATCTGTGGTAAGGCTCATGAAACAGGCCAATGTATTCCCACTCAAGAAATTCATTATATGGGAAATCAAAAGCGACAAAGGTATACTCAAGGAGGATTTTCAGGCTTCCAGCAGGGTCCCTATAATCAACAAGGATAATGGAGGACACACCCTGGTAACCAGTTCAACAAAGACCAGAGTGGGCCTTCAAACAGGCCAATCCAACAAGGACCTAACATATTCCAGAGGACTACTAAGTTAGAGGAGACCTTGACTTAGTTTATGCAGGTAACAATGTCAAATCATAAAAGCACTGAGTTAGCATTGAAGAACCTTGAGGTCCAAGTGGGACAACTGGCCAAGCAGATAGCTGACAAGTCATCCAACAGTTTTGTGGCAAATACAGAACAGAATCCCAAGGAAGAATGCAAAGCTGTGATGACAAGGAGTAAAAGGTTTGTGGAGGCTGAGGATGAGGATAGTGTTGTGCATAAGAAGAAAACTGCTAACAAGAAAGGTACTAATGGCAAGAAAAATGAGGTGAGAGGTGAAAGTGATCAAGAAAAAGAGGAACAAATAATGGTTAAGAATAAAGAAATGAAGGACCAAGAAAAATAAAAAAAAGTAGAAAAAGAAATAGAAAATGAAAAAATTGAAAAAGAAGAAAAAAATAAGAAGAATGCAAAGAAGAGTAGAAGTGAAAAAGTTGTGGATGAAGGTGTGGAAGTACCATATCCTGTGGTACCTTCCAAGAAAGAAAAAGATCGTCATCTGGCGAGATTTTTAGATATTTTTAGGAAACTGGAAATAACCATGCCCTTCGGAGAAGCTTTGCAGCAGATGCCACTCTACTCTAAATTCTTGAAAGATATGTTAACAAGGAAGCATAAATATATTCATCAGGAAAACATCATAGTGGAAGGAAACTGCAGTGCTGTGATCCAAAAGATCCTTCCACCCAAGCATAAAGATCCTGGGAGTGTAACTATTCCTTGTTCAATTGGAGAAGTCAATGTGGGAAAAGCTCTTATTGACCTGGGAGCTAGTATCAATTTGATGCCACTCTCCATGTGTAGAAGATTGGGAGAGTTGGAAATAATGCCCACTCGAATGACTTTACAATTAGCTGACCACTCCATTACCAGGCCATATGGAGTAATTGAAGATGTGTTGGTCAGAGTAAAACATTTTATCTTCTCGGCAGACTTTCCGGTAATGGATATCTTTGAAGATACTGACATCCCTGTAATATTGGGAAGACCATTCATGTTGACCGCAAGCTGCATAGTTGATATGGGGAAGAGGAAGTTGGAGCTAGGTTTTGAAGATCAGAAAATTGATTTTGATTTTTTTGTTGAAAACAAGCCTACTCCAGAACACAATGTGTGCTTACAGGTAAGGGAAGGAAGTCAAGAGGTTCTTAAATTAAGAACTGAAACATAAGATCACCCAGTGAGGTAAAAGCGTCAAGCTAATGACGTTAAAGAAGCGCTTCCTAGGAGGCAACCCAGTTTTAATTTCTGTTATCTTTGTTTGTTTTTCATGCATTTAATCATTTGGAACTTGCTGTATGATCTGTACATAGGAGTATATCAGCCTATCTTTGAATGTTTAACATAAGGGTTTCAATTTCTTGGAAAAAGGACTGAAAAATAACTTAGAAAACATTTTTTCTGAAAAAAAACAGTCCTTTCACTAAGCGCAAGCCTCGCGCTAAGCGCATCCCTGTTCATGAGCTAAGCCACGAGTCTCACACGCTTAGTGCCCAACCCTTGCATCTGAGGCTGATTCATTCCGCTAAGCTAGCCATGGCCAAGCTGAGCCTAATCTAATTCGATCTAAATTCGGCTAAGCTTCAGCCTGATCGCTAAGCGACACCTTATCCTTGGCTAAGCGCTACTCAGTGTCGCCAAGCGCAATTCCTTATGGCCATAACTGAGGTCCATGAAGCTAAGCGCCAGTCATGGCAGCTAAACGAGATTCATTGCGGTAGTGTGAATGCTAAGCGAGTCCTTATCAGCTAAGTGCATGCTCTTCTGTACTTAAGATGCATCATTTTAGCTAAGCCATCCAAAGCCTGGCTTAGCGAGAGTTGCAGCTTTTCGGATCTGCAAACCTCGCTAAGCGGTCTGATCCTCGTGCTAAGCCAAACCTGTGTGTTCAAAAGAAAAAAAAACCTGAATTTCAAAGTTTGGCTAAGCGCACGGTACCGCTAAGCGACCATCTTTGAAAAACCAAATGTCACTTTGAGAAAGAAAAACAACTTATGTGAGTGTAATGGCAATTACACTCACATTTGTTGGAAACTGCTGAATGGCTTGCATCTTCTCTCTCGCACTCAGTTGCCAGTATTGTCGCTTTCTTCTGCATCAAAGCATCGTCGATACGATTGAGTTCCTTACTCCCTTCATTCTTTTAAGTTATTGAACCTTAGGGTAGGAAATCATAGATTTTAGTTTTCAATCTGTAGGGTTGTTCATAATTTTAGAGTAGGTGAAAATTAGGACTTTTTATATGATTGTGCTGTGTAGTTATTTTCAATTGTCTTGCATGTTTGATAATGCCTTTTAGAGGCTTAAAAAAGACAAGGAAACGAACTGCGTTTTCTGCATTTTTTCTGGGGAACGCGATGAACTCGCTAAGCGAGCATGCTGCGCTAAGTGAGTTCATCAAAATTCTTAAACATATGTATTTTCTAGATGAACTCGCTAAGCGGGCTTAACAAGCTAAGCGAGTTCAGCTCGTGAGGATGAACACTCATCCTCCTGTTGAGATACTTGTGGCTAAGCGAGGCTGAATCGCTAAGCCAAAGTAAATTAGAAAATTTTGTGTTGAAAGCCTCGCGCTAAGCCGAGTTTACCTAAGCTAAGCACATTTCATCACGACAACTATTAGGCTAAGAGAGCTTAGCTTCGGCTAAGCTGACATGTTATGTTTCTCAGGGCGCGCTGAGCGAGCTATGTCCCGCTAATTATTGTTAATTTTAGCTTTTATTATTGTTGTTTAACTTGAACAATTTTGGTTTAAGGAATTTTGAGTTCCTTTTAGTTACAGATGGCACCAAGAAAAAGAGCTAGAACGGAGGACATCCCTTCATCATCCACTCCAGCTCCTCCATTAGTAACCGTAGGACAGGATGCCCAAAGCTCACTAACTTTAGTTCCTATGCTACAGAGTTAGCTCACAATAGGCCAATCATATCTATGGAGCATTTTCTTGAGCAAGTAGCCTGGCCTGAAGCTCAACTTCCTTTGGTGAGATCTAACAAGGCTGCTCCACCTGAGCCCACACCTATGCAGGTCAATCCAGAGCTAGCTGATCGAGGCCGTACCCGAATCAAATAAACATTAAAATGTAGTAACTAGGAAGTGATCCTAGGTCGTTTCCCAATGAGCAATGATCAACCAAATGCTCATAACAGATAGTAGGAAATAATATCATATTGAGGGGGGGGGGGGGGTTGTTTGCTTTTGTAGATTAAATAGCGAGTAAAATAGAATTAGAAAAATATCAGAATTAAAATACGTTGCTTCCCCTTGATTCACAAGCAAGTCTCTTATCCTAGGTTGCGAGAATTTATCCTTTATCAGTTTAACCACTTAATCCAACCCTAAATTAAATTACTAAGCGAAATTTAACACAAGGCATTCATTATGTGATTAAGCAACACATACACCAATTACTCATAAACGATCATTAAACATGAACGTAAATTAAGCGCAAAGACAATTAATCAAGCACTAAGCATGCATGAATTAATAGCATCAAATTCAGAGTAATTAGTGAAGAGGAAAAACTGAACAAAATTTAACAGTAATAATAGAACCTCAAAGAGAAATGCGCTTGATCCTCAAGAGAAAGCAACGCTAGGGACTTAGCCTTCCATTAATCAATAGAGAACGAACTTATAAATTGAAGAACGAAATTTTATTGCTATTGGAATTGTAAAACGAAAAGATGTCTAAAAGAAAACCCTAAAACTAAAAAAAATGAAAATATGAGAGAAAGAAAAGAGAGCCTAAACTAGAACCTTGGTGCTGTTATATAGTTTTTCCAGCCCCAAAGCTTACAAATCTGTTTTAAATCCAAGCCCATAAATAAAATAAAATCAAATCTAGATAAGATAAGATAAGATATCGATGAAATAATAGCTAGATGAAATCAAATCTAAATAATATCTAGATAAGATAAGATAAGATCTAATTTTGTAGAATAAAATACTCTGTCCTCTTCAAATCCAAGCCCAATTTTGGATTCAAGCCCAATGCTTCATTAATTCCTGAAATTAGATTAAAAACATCTAATTAACTGAATGGGCCCAAATAATAAAACTGCCTAATTAATTTGACAATTAAAATTAATCAGTACTTAAAATGGTGCAAAAAGGGTTAAGAAATAGGAAAAAATAATGGCACATCAAAACCCCTCATACTTATCCTTTTGCACTCCTGGGCAAAATGAAATAAAGAACAAAATCCAAGGATATCAAAGAGAGACAAACAAAAACATTTACATATTTCTCAATGAACATCAAGGTGTCGCAACGTGCCCTTTTACGGGCGAGCGAGGGCGAGGCTCACGGGTGCGCTTTCCAAAGGAGAAAAGATGCGCGGAGTCGCCACCAACGTTTATTTGTGGAAAACGTCGCAAAAACCGAAGGAAACCGGTCAAAATGAAAATTCTAAGTTCGGGAGTTATATTTACGTTTGAGGAAGGTATTAGCACCTCTCACGTTTGTCTCAAAGGACAACAGCCTATTTTTTTGAATTGTGGAAATTGTGTTACCTTAACTTTTATTTCTTTTTATTTTTTGAGGTCGACAAAAGCAGGGCTCTTGCTCCTACGTACCCTCCATCGAAGAGGAAATCAGACCTACGTAATTCTTTTTATGCGTGAATCAAGTGATTCTTTTTACTTGAAGGGTGATCATTTTAAGGCGTTGGACCTTAAAAATGATCCATTTTACTTGGTGGGAAACTGAAATGATAAATTTTCAAAACCCTATTTTTTGTGGACGAGCTTGACTAGGAGAGTTGATTTTAGCCTTAGTTTCACTTTAGTTATTAGTCAATTCAATTAAGAATGAGAAATCCCAAAGAGAAAACGTCTGATTGATTTTTCGCTTTATTTTACTAAAAAGGTATTTTTTGATTATTATATTATTATTTTACCTTTTTTTTGATTTCCAACGTGGTTATGGCACGACCGAACGGTCGGAATTCACTTTAACCGAAATTAACGGATGATACAATTCAAATGATCGGTGGAAATTTATTTTATTTTTAGATTAGGCGCGAAATGACTTAAATAAATGACTGAAGCACGTCAAAAGGGGGTACGGAAAGTAGATGAAAACGAGAATAAAAATACATGAAACGAAATGTGGACCACCACGGGTACATAGAATGAATTGAAAAGCTCGGTTTGAGGTACTTACCCGTTGAAGACTGAAGAAAACGAAGAACGAATGATGAATGTTGAAGAACGGTCGAGAATCTTCGCGTAATTACTCACGGAAACGTTACGGAAGCACCTCGGCTTGGATTTTCTTCACGGATGTAATCTTCCTCAGCAATTTCGAGAGAATAAGAAGTGCCAAGAAGGCTGAACCCCTTCTCCCTTCACTCCTCCCCCTATTTATAGCAAAATAGGGGAGGAGCTTGCCACCCAGCTCGCCCAGGCGAGCAAGGTTGCTTCCTCCAGAAGCAACAGCCTTCTGGAGGAAGAATCTGGAAGGCCCAAGTGGGCCTAATTGCTATTTGTACCCCCGTTTTTACTAAATGCACCCCCTTCTACTTTTTTTGTAATTCTTTTTTCGTAACGTTACGAAACTTTAAGAATTTCGTAACGATACTTATTTTCCTTCCGCAAGGTTACGAATCCTTACGGATTATGTATTTACTCTTTTTTAGCCTTCGAAGAAGTTACGGAAACTCACGGACTGCGCAAAAACACCTCTTTTCGATTTCCGCCATATTACGGAATTTCACGGATCGCGTAAGCCTGTTTCCCTTTGATTTCCGACACGTCTTGGGACTTCATTTATTGTGCATCAAAGGACGCCAAGTATCTCAAAGCGGCTAACCAAAGGTTGCATGTCATCAAGTAATAATCTCCGGACGAAATTAGGGTATGACAGTTGCCCCTCTTTACTTACCTTTTATCGGAGATAAGAGGAAAACAAAGATAAGACACTGATTTCGTCCGTCTTGCCCTTTCCGTGATTAGTCCATGACAATTCTCGTCTCTACTCCTTCTTTTTTTTCTGCACAACACAAAACAAAATACAAACAACAACAAGAACAATAAATAAATAATATACATATACACATTTGGGAAAGGAACCAATCGGGAAAATAAACAAAGATCACATTTCCCAGTCAAGAGGATCCGCCCTTGACGATGCAAAACTCTGGAGAATGGAGGATTGCACTAGAGGGTCCTCACTAGTCAATCATGAAGCAAACTTTTTGGGTGGAGGATGCATGAATGAAAACGCAATTCATGGGGCTCTGAAAAAGGATTGAGAATGGAGAATTGCACTAAGCAATCTCTACGCATGGCTCCAAACTCGTGGGTGGAGGATGCATGAACGAAAACGTAATTCATGGGGCTCCGAAAAAGGGTTGAAAATGGAGAATTGCACTAAGCAATCACTACGCATGGTTCCAAACTCGTGGGTGGAGGACGCATGAACGAAAACGCAATTCATGGGGCTCCGTGAGAATGGAGAATTGCACTAAGCAATCACTACGCATGGCTCCAAACTCGTGGGTGGAGGACGCATGAATGAAAACGCAATTCATGGAGCTCCGAAAAAGGGTTGAGAATGGAGAATTGCACTAAGCAATCACTACGCATGGCTCCAAACTCGTGGGTGGAGGATGCATGAATGAAAACGCAATTCATGGAGCTCCGAAAAAGGGTTGAGAATGGAGAATTGCACTAAGCAATCACTACGCATGGCTCCAAACTCGTGGGTGGAGGACGGATGAACGAAAACGCAATTCATGGGGCTCCGAAAAAGGGTTGAGAATGGAGAATTGCACTAAGCAATCACTACGCATGGCTCCAAACTCGTGGGTGGTGGACGCATGAACGAAAACACAATTCATGGGGCTCCGAAAAAGGATTGAGAATGGAGAATTGCACTAAGCAATCACTACGCATGGCTCCAAACTCGTGGGTGGAGGACAGATGAACGAAAACGCAATTCATGGGGCTCCGAAAAAGGGTTGAGAATGGAGAATTGCACTAAGCAATCACTACGCATGGCTCCAAACTCGTGGGTGGAGGACGCATGAATGAAAACACAATTCATGGGGCTCCGAAAAAGGATTGAGAATGGAGAATTGCACTAAGCAATCACTACGCATGGCTCCAAACTCGTGGGTGGAGGACGCATGAACGAAAACGCAATTCATGGGGCTCCGAAAATGGATTGAGAATGGGGAATTGCACTAAGCAATCACTACGCATGGCTCCAAACTCGTGGGTGGAGGACGCATGAACGAAAACGCAATTCATGGGGCTCCGAAAAAGGGTTGAGAATGGAGAATTGCACTAAGCAATCACTACGCATGGCTCCAAACTTGTGGGTGGAGGACGCATGAACGAAAACGCAATTCATGGGGCTCCGAAAAAGGGTTGAGAATGGAGAATTGCACTAAGCAATCACTACACATGGCTCCAAACTCGTGGGTGGAGGACGCATGAACGAAAACGCAATTCATGGGGCTCCGAAAAAGGATTGAGAATGGAGAATTGCACTAAGCAATCACTACGCATGGCTCCAAACTTGTGGGTGGAGGACGCATGAACGAAAACACAATTCATGGGGCTCCGAAAATAATTGAGAATGGAGAATTGCACTAAGCAATCACTACGCATGGCTCCAAACTCGTGGGTGGAGGACGCATGAACGAAAACGCAATTCATGGGGCTCTGAAAAAGGTGGTTTGTTGGTAGGACCGAACGGTCCATCGGGTTTTTCCACCTAAAGGCAAACATGCTTTTTGCAAAGAAAAATAAATCATTCGCGAGAGCACCATATCTTCGAGAAACAATATACTTGTGCTAAGGGTAATCTTCCTTGTAACCGAGAATGAAGGGCAGGATGTCAACTTTTAGCTTTTAAATGAACATGCAGGGGAAACATCAGGCTAAGATGAAAATAAATCACTCATAGTCTATAAAACTCACACAGGCAAGTGTTTTATCCTATTCCCAAACCATAACTGCACCATGACTTTATTTTGCACACGACTTCCTATCGAATCAAAGATCAAACGTACGATCACGGACCAATAGGATTTTCTCGAGGGTAGTGTTTTTGGAGAGGAAGCTGGGTGTTTCAGTCTTTTCCTCTTGGTTCATGTGGGGTGGGATATTGCCAGTCGAGAATGATTTTGAGTGGCAATCTGGCTTGAAGAATTTCTATCCTCTTTCTTTCATTGATCGAGAATTGCTTCTTTTCCCTTTTCACTTTTTTTCGATCTTTGATCGGGAATCCTTCTTTCCTTTCTTCTGTTCTTTTCTTTATATTCATCTTTTTTTTTTCTTTCTTTCCATTTCTTCCTTTTCTTTCTTTTCACTTTTCCTTCCCCATCCCTTTCTTTGGGAAATCGGGTTTTAGCATTCTATTTGCTCTCCCTTGAGGAGATTCCGCTGTCCTTTGCTTCGGGGGAAAGGATGAGGATTCCTTTTTTATAGGCCAAGGTTCAAAAAGGTCTAAGGTTGAGTCTCAATGGGGTCTTTTATCGTGGGAACCCTAATCTTGATATCTGGGGCGAAACAAATTTGGGTGTCAAGGTGTCGATTTCGGGCCGAACTTCCATATTATTCCATAAGGCACGCGTGACAATGATGATTTGAAAACAACGTGCAAAATTAGTCATGGCTACAGCCAGGTGGGCACTCAAGCATCCCGTTTATGGCATTGTGATACTACGGTTGGGAATTTACACAGACAGACCCAACATTTCCAAGTTATGTTCTTTCATCAGTTCAATGAATTCATCCATCCTTATCTCGGTTCATTCCGGAAAATAAACTCTTAGCATCAGTCCCTTGTTTCCAGAGGATACGTTTGCTCTTTGCGAATGATTTATACTTCTTAACTATAACATGTCGACCTTCGCGGTCTTTCTTTCTTTTTACTTTTTGTTTTATTTTTATATATATTCACTAAAATTATACACCTGTGGTCCTTTATGAGGAAAACTTTTCTTTGTACATCTACATTCTTATACATGACAAACTTTTTCTGTACACGCATTAGAACTCTTTCTCTTTACGTCACACGGTCTATATACAAACCCTATTTACATTCAAAGATTTTTTCATTTTTCCCAAGACACACTTATGGTTCATACAAAAGTTTCTTCATATACACTCGTTGCTCACACACACAAGAATTCCTTTCCACGCATCATTTACACACAAGAATCCTTTTATACACACTTTCCTTTTACACATATATATAAATAAAAAACTTTTTCTTTTCTTTATGAACATGACTTTTATTCACAACGCTTCTTTCTTTTTATTAGGATTTTTGGTTCATTTTATTTTTAGGACAACGTTCCTAAAATAAAAAATTCTACGCGATTCCGAAATTTCTACAAACGCTATTGACAACAACGAAACAAGTACTGACGTAACAACTCAAATAATATGTATGTACAAAACAAAAGTCAATCAACACGAAACAAACGTTAGTCCCTTAGTCAAACAAAAATAAGATGATATATAACAAGAAAAATGGAAACAAAAAGAAGTATGGACCAAGGGATCTCCCAATCATGTGGCTCCGCTCCCTCCTAAGAAATCAAGTAAATCGGCCATCTCCTCGTCCTCGCGGGCCTCATCTGCCTCGTCGGGAGCCTCTGCTGGTGCCTCTCCTGCCCGGGCCTCAGGCCAATCTCCAGGCCATGCGACCTCTGCCCTGAACTGGTCTAGAGTAGGGCACGGAAAAGAAGTAAAACCCTAGTTCTGCAGGTTGAGGCTCAACTGGTAAAGACAATCATGGGTCTGTACATGCGCCCGGTGGTTGGCCGCCTGCTGGCGAACCAAATGCCGCAAATACTGCTCCGTATCAAATGATCCAGCTGGGCCAGCCTGATGAGGTGGCAGCGCGTCTGCGGCCTGGGGAGCATCCCCTAGGCCTGTCTCTGTGTGTAATACTTCTCAATAAAAGCTCGGGTGATGGGCGGCCGAATCACCTTGCTAGGTGCGACGGGGACTCCGAACGACTGGCAGAGTCCTGTGATCAAGGCGGGAAATCCCAGGGCCCTGTTGGACTTATCTGGGTCCAGAGGGTGCCTGGTAGGCGCCATACCTGCAAATAGATAGATGGCATCAGCGATCAACTGAGCCACGTGAATGCTCATCCGTGTCAGGATGGCGTACACCAGCTGACACTTCGGCAGGGGGAGGTCAGAATTATGATCGCTGGGCTGGATGTTGCTGAGCAACAAAGTCATCCAGATCTGAGTCAGGGTGGTCATGTTGGTGCGCATGATCTGCACCCGTCTTCCAGCAGCAGTCCGGGCAAAATCCTGCCACGGTATACATAGCAACTGGGCGATGGCCTCCTCATCGAACCCATCGGACCGGTTCCTCCTCTGGCCATACTCGCATTCCTGGCCTTCTTCCAGCACTAAAGGGCATCCCAGGAATTGGCTGAGAGCATCCGCATCGAACGGGATCCACTAACCCCTCACCCAGGATCGCATATCTCGCACGCCCTCCTCTGTAGGCCAAGCATTAGCATAAAATTCGAGGACTATGTCTGGGTCGAACTTGTCCATGGGGGTAACCAGTGATGCCCACCGCCGGCGAACTATCTCCTCCTAGAAGTCGGTATACTCGTCATCCCTGAGCTGGACGCGTCGCTCCCGGAGGAATGACCATCCCTTGATGGCCTCGTAGCGCTGCTGGTGCTCAGCACTCCTAAAACGGTGGCTGTCATATTCGGGAGCGGAACTGGTTCCTTCAGCCGCTTTATCCTTCCTAGATCTCTTTGAGGCAAGCTTCCTCGGGGCCATTTCCTACGAGAACAAACATTTAGAAGTTAGTTTTACAAGATAATGCTTATCTTAATGCAAAAAAAAAAACGTCATGCTAATCCCCCTGGTTTAGAATGAACTCATGCGCACGTTTAAAGTAACACATTTATGCACATGCGTATGTGTAGAATATCCTACTATTTATCAACATAGAGGCCATCCAACACATTCTAGTTGTCATACATATATATATGCATTTGAAAAGAACACACACTCTCACGCTCAAGGCATTGCGTCAAAATTTACACTTAACTATGTCCTAAACATTTGCTATCACAAACTACCTACACAGACTCGAAATATATATACCATACAAACTTTCATTGTTTCACTCACACTTACGCATATTGGCAAGCTATTTACATTATGCACATACTTGCATTCAAAAGGGAATCCCGTGCTATCATACATTCATTTAGGAAGCGACCTCAATATTCATTCACCCTTTGCAAAGAATTTCATGCCCCTTTTATTTACCTATATATACATACTATTGCAAGGTATTTTTCATATTACTTAGGTGCAAGGTATCACATATGGGGCAGCCCAAATTCAGACAAAAACTCTCACAAGCAAGTCCTAATTTTCATGCCTTTCTAATTCTAAAACCAAATTTTGGATTCCTAGCCATGAGTATGTCTTCTTGTATTGAAGCTAGAAAGTTTGGGTTCCTAAACTTGAAATTGCATTTGGGCACCTATTTTGACTCTCCTATGCTGTCTCTATATATATATAACAGTCCCAACATCCCAATTTTGCAAAATCATACCCATATATCATTGGGGCATTTCACTGAGCACTCGGTGGGCGCACATTGGGACATAAATTGCAAGAGAATGGGAGCAATGTGGCATGCCCCATTGCTTCAGAATACAACATAGGCCTAAGGCCTTCTCATTCAAATCCTCAACTCAAGAAAACAAGCATCAAAGTAACCCAAAACTGCCTCACAAATATAATCACGTTCTCACAATTTAGAGCACCAAAAGATGAAGAAAACACATCAATGGGAAGCTAAAAACTCAAGGATTGAATACTTACTTGTTGGAGTGAGTAGAAACACCAAAAATGAAAGCAAAATGCACCCAAAAGTGGCTTAGGGGAGCAAAAACCGCAAGCCTTCGTGAGTCCACTCTTTTGAATGAAGGGGGGGGGGGGAAGTTTTTGGATACAAAAACGTTCCCCTCCCTCGTTTTTATATTTTGAGTGCAGGGGTTGCTCGCCCAGGCGAGCTAACCTGCCAATTTTTTTTTTAAGGGTGCATTAACCATGCCCCCCTCCCTCTTATGGGTTAGCGTTTTGCCTACTTGAACCTACTTAAGTTAGAATTAGGCGTCGATTACTTAAAAAACAAACAATAGTAGTAAAATACTGCGAATTCAAAGGATACTGGGCTGCCTTGCAGCGACGTTCTCCGCTGGCCCAGCGCCCGGAAGGGGTGACGATTGGTCGGTCGCGATCCTATCCTCCATTCGCCTCCCTCCCTAAGTACCTGCAAGTAGGAGACAAACAATATGCGGCCAATTGTGACCGGTCATCGTCTTACCTTGGTCGATTTCTGCCATTGACTTGTCTTGACTTCTGACCGTGGCCTGAGACGATTCTGCTCCTTGCTATCACAAGATATGCATGTGCATGTGCATGTATGAATGTTTCTAATGCGATGATTTTATCTTAGTGAAGGCTGGTTAGATTCAATTTTAAATAAGTGTTTGGGGCACCCCATACACCGAGCGAAGAGGGCTCAAGTTATAACAAATCAAAACACGAAGTCTGAAACCAAAGGGAGGACTGAAACCTCGCCCATTTTTCTTTTCAAAGAAACGAGACAAATACAATGAATGGGAATCCTAGAGGAAACCAAGAAGAACGAGAAAAAACTCAGAAATAAAAAACATGCAACAGTCCTCTCGATTGCCCCAGACTTCAAGTGTAATATCGTTTAACTACATCGGAGTTCACGGGCAAGGGCAACTCCTCGCCATCCATGTGGGTGAGTATCAGAGCACCCCCAGAAAAAGCTCTTTTCACCATGAAAGGTCCTTCATAATTCGGGGCCCACTTGCCTCGATTTTCTTTAACAGCATGGGACATTTTCTTCAGCACGAGGTCCCCCTTGTTGAACTTGCGCGGGCGTACCTTCTTGTCGAATGCGTTCTTTATCCTTCGTTGATACAAACGCCCATGGCTCATGGCGGCCAAACGCTTACCTTCAATAAGGTTAAGTTGGTCGTAGCGTGCTTGAGCCCATTCTGACTCTTCTAGGCCTGACTCCGCCATTATCCTCTAAGAAGGAACCTCTACCTGAAATGGGAGCACTGCTTCCATCCCATAAACCAAGGAATACGGCGTTGCCCCAGTAGAAGTTCTTACCGAGGTCCTATATCCGTGCAGGGCAAAAGGCAACATCTCATGCCAATCTTTGTATGACACTGTCATCTTCTGAACAATCTTCTTAATATTTTTATTCGCAGCCTCTACAGCCCCATTCATCTTTGGCCGATAAGGGGTGGAGTTATGATGCTGGATCTTGAAATCTTCGCACATTTCCTGCATCATCTTATTGTTCAGATTAGTGCCATTGTCAGTAATGATCTTCCTAGGGAGTCCGTATCGACAAATCAACTCCCTCTTTATGAATCTGACCACCACATTTCTCGTGATATTAGTATAAGAAGCTGCTTCGACCCATTTGGTGAAGTAGTCTATCGCCACAAGAATGAAGCGGTGACCATTCGAAGCCTTGGGTTCGATGGCCCCAATAACATCTATCCCCCACATTGAAAAGGCCAAGGGGCGGACATAACATTCAGAGGATGTGGCGGAACATTGACATTGTCCGCGTATGCCTGACATTTATGACACTTCCTTACATGGGCACAACAATCACTCTCCATGGTGAGCCAGTAATAACCGGCCCTAAGGATTTTTCTGGCCATAGCATGCCCATTGGCATGTGTCCCAAAGGAACCCTCGTGGATCTCTTCAATCATGAAGTTCGCCTCTTTGGCATCTACGCATCGTAGGAGGGTCATGTCGTGGTTTCGTTTGTACAGGATGGTACCACTTACAAAGAAACCAGTAGCCAATCTCCTCAACATCCTTTTGTCATTGTCAGAAATCCCTGGTGGGTATTCTTTGTTCTCGATATATTGTTTGATGTCGAAATACCACGGTTTCCCATCCCGCTCTTCCTCTATTGCATAACAATATGCCGGCCTGCCTTGAGATTTGAATTCGATGTACGGCAGGTCCCCATGTGGGGCAAGTTGAAACATGGATGCCAGGGTTGCTAGTGCATCAGCCATTTGATTCTCTTCCCGAGGTATGTGGTGGAAGGAAATGTTGTCAAAGTATTTGGCTAACCTCAAGATGTGAGTTTGATAGGGTATCAACTTCGGATCCCTAGTTTCCCATTCTCCTTTCAACTGGCGTATCACCAAAGCTGAGTCTCCATACACCTTGAGTAGTTTTACATCAAAATCAATGGCCGCCTGAACCTCGAGGGCGCATGCTTCGTACTCGGCCATATTGTTGGTACAATCAAAACCTAACCGAGCCGTGAAAGGAATACACTGATCATCCGGGGATACCAGGACTGCCCCTTCCCCGTGGCCCAAAGCATTAGATGCCCCATCGAAGCAAACAATCCATTTGTCTATGTCCTCGTGCGTTCGTTTCTCTTCGAACAGGGCCATGATATCTTCATCTGGGAACTCGGGGTGCATCGGTCGATAATCCTGGAGGGGTTGCTAGGCCAAATAATCCGCCAAGGCACTTCCCTTTACCGCCTTTTGGGTGACGTAAACGATATCGAATTCAGATAATAGCACCTGCCACCTAGCGATTCGTCCTGTGAGGGCCAGTTTCTCAAAGATGTATTTCACAGGATCCATTTTGGAAATAAGCCACGTGGTATGGCTGAGCATGTACTGCCTAAGCCGATGGGATGCCCATACCAGAGCACAACACGTCCTTTCCAGCATTGAGTAATTCATCTCACATGCGGTAAACTTCTTGCTTAGATAGTAGATGGCTTGCTCCTTTTTCCCAGAATCATCATGCTGACCCAACACGCACCCCATAGACTCGTCCAACACGGTCATGTACAGGAAAATAGGTCTTCCTGTTACAGGAGGCATGAGCACCGGGGGGTTTGCGAGACTTTGCTTGATCTTCTCGAAGGCCTCTTGGCAGTCACTGTTCCACAGGACCGCCTGGTTCTTACGTAACAGCTTAAAAATGGGCTCACAGGTAGGGGTGAGTTGCGAGATAAATCTCGTGATATAATTCAACCTGCCTAAAAACCCCCGAACCTACTTCTCCGTGCGTGGTTCCGGCATTTCAAGGATGGCCTTTACTTTCTCGGGATCTATCTCTATCCCTTTCTGACTTACGATAAATCCTAGCAACTTCAACGACTTTACCCCGAAGGTGCATTTGGTTGGGTTTAGTTTTAATTGGTATTTCCGCAACCTTCCAAACAGCTTATGCAGATTGACAAGGTGTTCGTCCTCAGTCCGAGACTTGGCAATCATGTCATCTACGTAGACCTCTATTTCCTTATGCATCATGTCATGGAACAACACCACCATGGCACGCTGATAGGTTGCCCCAGCATTTTTCAGCCCGAAGGCCATCACTTTATAGCAGAATGTCCCCCATAGCGTGACGAAAGTGGTCTTCTCTACATCTTCGGGTGCCATCTTTATTTGATTATACCCCGAGAAACCATCCATAAATGAGAAAAGGGCGAATTTGGCTGTATTATCTACCAATATATCAATGTGTGGCAGGGGAAAATTGTCTTTAGGACTGGCTTGGTTCAAGTCCAGGTAGTCTACACACATTCGAACCTTGCCGTCCTTTTTCGGGACTGGGACAATGTTGGCCACCCACTCCGGGTATCGCGCCACAGCTAAGAAATCTGCATCAAACTGCTTCCTTACTTCTTCTTTAATTTTTAAAGACATCTCGGGTCTCATTCTTCGTAACTTTTGCTTAATCAGGGAAGACCCAGGATTCAAAGGCAACTTATGTTGCACAATGCCGGAATCCAGACCGGGCATGTCTTGATATGACCACGCAAAGACATCTTGATACTCTTCAAGAAGGGTTATCAAGCCTTGGTGGATAGGCGCGGTCATACCGGTTCCTACCTTTACTTCTTTCTTTTCCTCCGTGGTCTCCAAGTTTACCAATTCGGTTTCTTCTTGGTGAGGCTTCATTTCACGTTCTTCCTGAGTGACCAACCTCTCCAACTCTGGTGAAAGGACGTCCTCTTCTTCTTCCTCATTTATCGTTTGGCTTATATCTCGATCGAAATCGATTGTCAAACCCTCGTTGTTAGGATCCTCAAAGAATCGACCCTCATATCTATACCAAACAAGACAAAAGAAACAAAAACATGCAAAATGATATGAGAAAAGGTGGAACTGCAAGAACAGATGAAACAAGATCTCTTTGTTTATTTAATAAGGTAGGTTTCACAAAACAAAAGAGAAAGGAAATCTATAGGCTCTAATTACATTGAATCAACGGTATAGACTTCTGACTGGCTTATCACGCGCCAGTTCCCCACTTGGGAATCGGGGTGGCATGGTTGCACAAAACTTGGTGGGTCTTGAGGGAACTCCTCTTCTATTGCGGCCACCTCTTCCTCGGACACCATTCCGGCACTGGTGAAACACTGGCTAATACGGTCGGGCCATACCCTATCCGCCCGAAATCTTGATGGCACGTTCCTCCTCCTCGACATCCTGGGTTCATACCCTAATCCATGTTTGTATGGATTTCCCTTGATATCGACCACATCGGCATTTCCGAGGCCGTCCTTGCCTAGACCCATTCCGGGCTCAAATCCGTTCCTAAGCATAACTCGCGCCACCATTATGGCCACGTTGGAGAGAGAAGGCAGCAATGGACTTGGTTCCACAGAGGCACAGCTCACCACTTCGAAGGATTGGAAAGCCGTTTCCAATGATTCTTCTGCCGCTTCTACGTATGGGGCGGAGGAGGGGCAACTCACTAACATATCCTCTTCACCCGACACTATCACTAAAAGTCCACCCACTGCGAACTTCAATTTCTGGTGAAGCGTTGAAGGGACCACTCCCAGCGCATGAATCCAAGGTCTTCCCAAAAGACAGCTATAGGTGGGATTTATATCCATTACTTGCAACACCACATTGCAAGTGTGGGGGCCTATTTGAATGGGAATGTCGATTTCCCCCATCACTTCCCGCCGAGTACCATCAAAGGCTCGCACCACCATCGAGCTCGGTTTTAAACGTGACGCACTGAAAGGAAGCTTTTCCAAAGTGGTTTGCGGCATCACATTCAAACTTAATCCATTGTCGATAAGTACCTTTGCGACAACATGGTCCATACATCTCACCGACACATGTAGAGCCTTGTTGTGTCCTCTGCCCTCAACGAGAATCTCTTATTCCGCAAACGCGATATAATTTTTGGTGGTTATATGATTAACGATGCCTTCGAAACCTTCCACTGAGATATCATGGGCTACATGGGCATTGTTAAGGACCTTTATCAACAGCGCGCGATGAGGCTTGGAATTTATGAGCAGTTCAAGCAAAGAGATCCTTGCTGGAGTTTTATTCAGTTGCTCGACTAACTTAAACTCGCTTTGTTGGATGAGGTGAAGGAGCTCATGGGCCTCTTCCAAAGTCACTGTCTTACCTTGAGGGCCTTCTTTCTTTTCAGCCCCTCTTACCACTGGAGGATCTACTTCTTTTGAGGGGGTGGCTACGTCTGTGGGATCTTGGACCATGGGCGCTTTTCCCTTGGAGGGCAATTCCGCCGGGTGAGGGGAAGCGAACACCCGACCACTGCGGGTTACGCCACTGAGGCCGGTGATGTTGGTTACCTTAGCCGACAGGGAGTCAACTTCGGTTGCAACTCTTTCGCTGGACGCGGGAGGGGTATACTTCCACGGAACGATCTTATTACTTTGATATGCAAATGGTATTGTCTTGGGTGCCGTCCGGGGGTATATGGGTGTGGAGCCGGTCCCTTTCCTAGTAAAACATATCACTAGGGCCTTGGGGGTTAGAGGAACCTTCTTCGCTTCCGACTGCATGCAAATTTGTGGTTCTTCCCTCCCTCCTATGGACACTTCAAGCTGCCCGCAATCCATGAGCCGCTGAAGCAATTATTCCACCGCGGGACAGGTTTCCATGTCATGCGACTCCCCGAGGTGAAACAAACATTCATCCCTTTTGTCTCCACCTTGGGAGACCATGCACGCCACTTGCAGTGATTGATAGATGAAGCGTCTAGAAGTAGCCACCTCTCTTAACCTCTTTGCCCGCGATGGCTCGTCCTCTTCGACGGCGTTCACGCTAGCCCCTCCATGACTAGCTAGCGGGTTGGTTTTAACATTTGGGCCTTCCTCCTGAAACGATAGCCAGCCGGCACTAATCAGGTGCTACACTTTATACTTGAACGGGATGCAGGAGTCAATATTATGTCCAGGAGCTCCACTATGGTACGCACACTTGGCACCCGGGTCGTACCACTTGGGGTAGGGTGGCTGGAAGACCTTCCCGGGTATGGCCACCACCAAATGATTCTCCAATAATGAAGGCCATAACTCGGAGTATGCCATGGGAATAGGAGAGAAGTTATCTTTCGGGGGCGGGTGCTGTGCATATTTATAGGTCGCGCCGGGGGCTGTATTCTTAACTGGCCGGGGAGCGGCTGGAGCCGTGTGTTGGGCCGGCGCTCTTTCTGCTGCGGGTGGTCCTTTTACTTGAGTCGGGAGAGAATTCCTGGCTCGGATTAAAAAATTTGGGGGATTGGGCTGGTATGAGCTTTGGATATTTTGGGGTGCTTTCATCCACGACGGGGCGGTGGTGACTGCATGGGCGTCTCCTTCCTTTTTCCTCGCGCCCACTACTGGGGCTCTTCTGTTGTTGTTGGGGGCCACATTGGAAGCATATTCGAACTTTCCTTTTCGTAGTCCGGATTCAATCCTTTCTCCGGCGAAGACGAGATCTGCAAAGTTAGCTGGCATGTAGCCTATCAGCTTTTCATAGTAGAACGTGGGTAACGTATCTACCATAATTGTGATCATCTCCCTTTCCGTCATGGGCGGTACGACTTAGGCTGCGAGATCTCTCCATCTTTGGGCATATTCCTTAATGGACTCATGCTCTCGCTTAGTCATACTCTGAAGCTGGTTCCGATCGGGAGCCATGTCCGTATTGTACTGGTACTGCCTAATGAAGGCAGTTGCCAAGTCCTTCCATGATCGGATCTGGGAAGCTTCCAGATTGGTATACCATGCTACAGCTGCCCCAGCCAAGCTGTCTTAAAAGAAATGGACCAACAACTTTTCGTCCGCAGAATATGCCCCCATCTTTCGGCAATACATCCGAAGATGCCCTTTCGGACATGTCGTCCCTTTGTACTTATCAAAGTCCGGTACTTTGAACTTGGGAGGAATGACGATATTGGGCACGAGACATAAATCCGCTAAATCTGAGAATGGGTAATTGCCAAGGCCCTTGACTGCTCTTAACCTCTCTTCAAGCGCCTCAATCTTTCCCTTATCTTCCGCGAAGGGAACAGATTCTTTTACGGGTGTGGGTGAAGCCGGGATATGGAGGACTATGTTCGGTTGGGGTAGTTCATGGGGGGACGGATCTTTGAGGTGGAGCAGGGGGCCAAGATGGGTATCTCCTTCCTCATCGTCTTGCCCGGGATAGTCGTCATAAGGTGGGAGTTGCCTCTCGAAAGTAGGGGCTTGGCTTAAATCTTCCAGGGCGGCGCGGGGAGTGAAGTCCGAAGGCAAGCCATAGGGGTAAGCTTGCGGACTATACCTTCGACCAAACACTGCCGTGTTTCTATCTCGGCCCGGATTTAAGGCGGGCTGCAGCACCGGCTCCGCTTCCCTAACTGTACTGGAGGCGGTTGCCGTGGCTTTATCCTCTATAGTTTTCTGGAGTTTTAACATGACCTCCGAGATGGAAGCCATTTGATCTTTTAAGGCCGATAGATCGGCCTTCATCTGTTCTTGCACGCCCTCTTCATTATCCATTTTTCTGGATCGAGTGTTATAGGGGTGCCTTGGTGTTTTCTTAGTTATGATGAAATTCCTAAAGAAATAAACAAAGGTGAGTATGCCACCAAAACATGAATATGCAAATGAATGATCGGAGCACTTGGATCCACCCAAAGGTTTTTTAGATAACGTGATGAGTTCAGAACTTCTCATTTTATAAAAAGAACAAAGCTTTCATCTAGCCAAGATTATACAAAGGTGTTACAAGAGAACCTAACGATTTCTAATTATATGGGCCATCAAATCTATCACGTGTTGACAGTAATTGGTTAGCCCATGAATCTCCTCGGGGGCCGTACACACTTCGGCCATGGCTTTTGCTTTGGCTAATAGACGCGGGAGGTCTTGACTTCCATTCAAGGTTAAGGCGAACCTATCCATCCACATAGTCGCTTCTTGATGCAATGCATCAATCACCCTCCCTCTTGCTTCTTTTTTAGCGTACACTTTTGCAAAATCCTCCACTAGCTTTTGTTCATGGGCCACAGATTGGTTCAACTCTTCCTTGTATTGCCCTATGATAGCTAGCATGCTTTGCTCCGTGGCTTCCAAGTGTTGAGCCAAACTCCTCTTGGATCTGGTGCATGCAGCTAACTCTTCTTTTAAGATCATGCCATGCACCCGTGACCGGTCTCTTTCCTCTCTTCGGAGCTTGAGCTCACTGTTGCTACCCCACAATGCTCCTTGGAATTTCTCTCGGCCATATTTCTCCTTGCGGGCCCTTTTAGTTTCTTGTTCAAGGGCTCTTGCAGTGGCTGCGTTTTCCTCTTGTAACTCGGTGCACTCTTTCCGGATGTGTGTAGCGGCTGATTTGAACTTCTCCTTGGCGAGTCTCGCCTTCCCTAGCTCTAATTTGAGAGCTTGGATTTCTTCATCTTCCTCCGGAGCTTCGAAGTTCTCCTCATTGATAACTTTCAATTTGGAGAGCCAATCTAACCCTCGCGTGTGAACTCTTAGCCATCCATGATAACCGCCGATGACGCCGTTTCGGATGCCTCTAAGCTCCTTGTCTTTCTTCAACGGACTTCTCCAAGCCTTGTTGACTCTTTGTATCACCTTGAGACTTTGCGCACCTAGATCCCTCACAAGGAAAGGCGAGAGACTTTCTTCGGTTGGCGCTCCCCTCATGGGGTGCCCTAGCTGTCTTATGGCGAGTGCGGGATTATAATTAATAAAACCCCTAGTCCCTATCAATGGAACATTAGGGTAGTCCCCACACGAGAAGAGAACTCCTTCCTTGCCTTCCTTCCAACGAGGAAACCAATTGATTGCGTTGCCTCCTATTCCAGCCAAATGTTGGTCCCAATCGACTCTTCCTTTTTCGGCGCATGAGCGATAGCTTTGAAGCGGACACGGGTGTCTTGTGTCTTGTTGGAATAGGTGTGAAACTAACCACACACAGAGAGCGGGTAAACAACAGACAATCCGTGCACTGTTTTTCTCACATCTCTGGTCAAAGGTATCAAACAAATCTGCCAAGATAGCCACCACTGGACTCTCCTTGCTATGGTGATACGTGAGGAAAGCGTCAATGGCGGCAAAGTCCACCAAACCGTCCACATTTGGAAAGAGGACAACCCTAAAAATCAACAAAGCTAGTATATCCGCAAACGGGCCCCACTTCTCTTGGCTCACCATATCCCTTGCCTTGCCTTCCAAGTATTTCCGTGGCAGGCCCACTACGCCGTTGCGAGTTTGCTTCATGCGATCCAACTCTCTTGCCGAATCTCCGACCACAGCTGCGATCTTGCTCAAGGAGGGAAGAAACCCGGAGAAAAGATACGGTTTTCTCCCCCCAAGAGGGCATCCTAATATTTCCTCAAATTCTTCAATAGTTGGTACCATTTGGAAGTCCCCAAACGTGAAACACCTCAACGGCTGGTCATAGTATTGGGCGAGGGATATGACAGCCTCCGTAAATACCTCCGCCGCGGTCAAATCTAGAATCTTTCCGTACACTTTGCGAAAGGCTTGCCTTTGGAGAGGTCCCATCAATCGTCCCAATTCCTTGAGGCTGGTGACATCTAGACTTTTAACCTTGACTTGATAAAACCTTTTGCCATTTTAATTTGTCCCCATTATTTACCTAAAAAAGGGGTGGATCAAGACTCCGACATGAATGATGCAATGCGTATGCATGAAACGGAAAGAAAACAACACAAAGGGGTAATTCACACATATGAGACTGCAGAGATCCAATTTTAATGCTATGTTTTGGGCATGATGGCGCCTCAACATAGTATAAAAAGGGTTACGTATTACTCTAAAGAAACCAAACACCACAAGCAAAACTATAAACTAGTGCTATTTACCAAAAAATGCATGAGAACGAATGGCACGAAGCGTGTTTGCTCTTTGCCCCTATTTGGGAACCTATAGGACAATATCTAGGGGTCTCTAATAACTATTCCCCAACAATTCATAACTCACACGGCTGTTTTCTAGAGGTATCATCACTCAAGATAACAATATTGTGGCGGTATGGAATACCAGCAACAACACATTATAAAGAGAGAAAGCTCTAGACGAAGTTTCACTATTATCAAGCAAGTCGGAGACCTAGCATGATAATAGATTCACCCCCACTCCTTAAATTCCCATGAACCCGGGTATAGGGCCCCTTTTTTTTTTACTTAAACCCGTGGGTGCTTAGAATGCAGTGTAAAGAATGTGAAATAGACAACAGTTATGTACTTTTTACACAGTTCAACAAATGCACACACGAAGTTTCACAAATCCATAATTCCTTAAAATAGGCCTAACTCACAAAAATAGTCCCCAGTGGAGTCGCCAACTGTCGCAACGTGCCCTTTTACGGGCGAGCGAGGGCCAGGCTCACGGGTGCACTTTCCAAAGGAGGAAAGATGCGCGGAGTCGCCACCAACGTTTATTTGTGGAAAACATCGAAAAAACCGAAGGAAACCGGTCAAAATGAAAATTCTAAGTTTGGGAGTTATATTTACGTTTGAGGAAGGTATTAGCACCTCTCACGTTTGTCTCAAAGGACAACAACCTATTTTTTAGAATTGTGGAAATTGTGTTACCTTAACTTTTATTTCTTTTTATTTTTTGAGGTCGACAAAAGCGGGGCTCTTGCTCCTACGTACCCTCCATCGAAGAGGAAATCAGACCTACGTAGTTCTTTTTATACGTGAATCAAGTGATTCTTTTTACTTGAAGGGTGATCATTTTAAGGCGTTGGACCTTAAAAATGATCCATTTTACTTGGTGAGAAACTGCAATGATAAATTTTCAAAACCCTATTTTTTGTGGACGAGCTTGACTAGGCGAGTTGATTTTAGCCTTAGTTTCACTTTAGTTATTAGTCAATTCAATTAAGAATGAGAAATCCCAAAGAGAAAACGTCCGATTGATTTTTCGCTTTATTTTACTAAAAAGGTATTTTTTGATTATTATATTATTATTTTACCTCTTTTTTTATTTCCAACGTGGTTACGGCACGACCGAACGGTCGAAATTCATTTTAACCGAAATTAACGGATGATACAATTCAAATGATCGGTGAAAATTTATTTTATTTTTAGATTAGGCACGAAATGACTTAAATAAATGACTGAAGCACGTCAAAAGGGGGTACGGAAAGTAGATGAAAACGAGAATAAAAATACATGAAACGAAATGTGGACCACCACGGGTACATAGAATGAATTGAAAAGCTCGGTTTGAGGTACTTACCCGTTGAAGACTGAAGAAAATGAAGAACGAACGATGAATGTTGAAGAACGGTCGAGAATCTTCGCGTAATTACTCACGGAAACGTTACGGAATCGCCTCGGCTTGGATTTTCTTCACGGAAATAATTTTCTTCAGCAATTTCGAGAGAATAAGAAGTGCCAAGAAGGCTGAACCCCTTCTCCCTTCACTCCTCCCCCTATTTATAGCAAAATAGGGGAGGAGCTTGCCACCCAGCTCGCCCAGGCGAGCAAGGTTGCTTCCTCCAGAAGCAACAGCCTTCTGGAGGAAGAATCTGGAAGGCCCAAGTGGGCCTGATTGCTATTTATACCCCCCTTTTTACTAAATGCATCCCCCTTCTACTTTTTTTGTAATTCTTTTTTCGTAACGTTACGAAACTTTACGAATTTCGTAATGATACTTATTTTCCTTCCGCAAGGTTACGAATCCTTACGGATTATGTATTTACTCTTTTTTAGCCTTCGAAGAAGTTACGGAAACTCACGGACTGCGCAAAAACATCTCTTTTCGATTTCCGCCACATTACGGAATTTCACGGATCGCGTAAGCCTGTTTCCCTTTGATTTCCGACACGTCTCGGGACTTCATTTATTGTGCAACAAAGGACGCCAAGTATCTCAAAGCGGCTAACCAAAGGTTGCATGTCATCAAGTAATAATCCCCGGACGAAATTAGGGTATGACACAAGGAATGGGTAACATCTAACATGAAGATATCCAAAGAGTCAAGACATTCGTGAAAATCATCCAAACAACCCAATCATGGCAAAATAGTTAATCAGCTCAAGAATGAAAAATGATTAAGCCTCACAAGATATACACTCTATCTCTCAAGTGTCTAGGCTACTGTTTACTCTCGACGCACCCATCAAAACAAACACCACATAGACTTGGCAAAATTCTAAAATTGACAAACAACATGACAAACACATGCACATGAGGATAAAAAGGTCTTTAAAGGTTGTAATAGGGGAAAAAATATGGAATAAGTAGCTAAATCCCAAAGGAATAGAGGAGCAATGGGGAATAAGTGGAAATTAAGCACAAGTAGTAAACCCAAACCCTCTAATATCAACAAAATCAACTAAGGCTCCCAAATCAAGTCCTCATAACAAAACCTCATTTATTCAACTTCACTTCTTTTCTTCTTCTTCTTTTTTTTTTTGATTGAACAGTACGAAATTGAAGAATTTGCAGAAACTGATTTTTTTTTTATTTTCTTTTTTTTTATTGAACATTACGAAATTGAAGATTAAAGCAAGAACTAGGAAATATATATATACATCAAGCATGGCCAAAATAGAACGTTAAGCATGGCCAAAAATCATATCTTCCAATGAAACATAGCCCCCCCCCCCCCCCCCCCCCACGTATTCCAAAGCTCCAAAATTCCTTAAGGGTAAGGTGATATCATGGTTTTTCACTTAAGGCTTGTAATGAGCTTCAAAACAAAGAAAGGGGAACATAGGCTTAAAGGGGCTATCAAAGGAATTAATTCAAGGTAAGTCCATTTGGCTAGAAGTTTATAAGAACAAAATTTCCTAAATCATTTCCAAATATGCATGTGAATTAGGAAGCATCAACAAGAATCAAGCCAAGGCTATTGTGCAAGCAATCAATGGGGAAAAACACACCAAAAGATTATGATGATGGATGGCTCAAATTCTCACAAAGGTAAACTTATCACTGTCAAATTGAGCTTTCAAAACTCTCATGACATGTAGAGGAAAAACAAGGATTTCAAATAAAAAAATGTCAAGAGACTTTTATTTTCAGAACAATTACCCATTACTTGAACATATCCTATAACTCAAAGAAAAACATGCAAATTTAACACAATAAAAGTAACAAAATTAAACTAGAACCCAACAAAACTAACAAAATTAAACTAATTTAACACAACTATCAAAACAAAAACCAAAGAACACTCCCCCCATACTTAAACAACACATTGTCCTCAATGTAGCACAATTAAAAAATTAAAAGCAATTAAACCATCAGATAGAATCGGACAAATGTAATAAAAGTAAAGAAGGAGATAGGAAAAGAAAAACTCCCTATGTCATGGTGGAGGAAGAGTAGGGTGGAGTAAGGAACTCTTTTCCACCACTACGTCCACTAAAGAGGGGTTTGTGAGGAATGGCTTAAGTCGGTGTCCGTTGACCTTGAAGCTCTTGTTTGTGGAGTCACTTTTGATCTCAACTGTACCATAAGGAAAAACATTAGTAACAACAAAAGGACCAATCCACTTAGACCTCAACTTACCACTCATGAGTCCAAGCTTAGAATTATACAATAACACTTTTTGCCCAACCATGAAGTCCTTCTTAATTATCATGCTATCATGAAACTTCTTGGTCTTTTCTTTGTAGAACTTGGCATTCTCATACGCTTCTAGGCGGATCTCATCTAACTCACTCAGTTGCTACTTTCTTTCCTCACCAGCTTGATCCATAGAGAAGTTGCAGGTCTTCACTGCCCAGTATGCTTTTTGCTCAATCTCCTCTGGAAGATGACATGCCTTTCCAAAGACAATCCGATAAGGAGACATTCCTATGTGTCGCAACCTACCCTTCGGCGGGAGGGCGACGCGTGACTCGCGGGATGCGTGTTCCACGAAAGGAATACGCGCGGAGTCGCCACCAACGTTTATTTGAGGAAAACTTCGGAAAAACCGGAAAAGACGCGATCTACGAACTTTTAAGTGAAAGGTTCGGGAGTTGTATTTACGCACGGGGAAGGTATTAGCACCCCATACGTCCATCCCAAGGGACGACAGCCTTTAATCGAATGTGCAAACGTGACTTTGGTTTTTATGTTCCCTTTTATGTCCTTATATCCTTTATACCCTTTTTATATTTTTCCTTTTTTGTGGTCGACAAGGGTGTTTCCCTTTGCTCCTACGTATTCCTCAATTTGTGATGAGGAAATCAGACCTACGTAGTTCTTTTTTTATCAAGTGATTCCTTTTTTACTTAAGAGGTGATCATTTTAAGGCGTTGGACCTTAAAAACGATCCATTTTACTTAGTAAGAAATTGAAATGACAAACTTCAAAAACCTATTTTCGTGGACGAGCTTGACTAGGCGAGTTGATTTTAGCCTTAGTTTCACCTTAGTTATTAGTCAATTCGATTAAGAATGAGAAATCCCAAAGAGAAAATGTCCGGTTGATTTTCCGCTTTATTTTACTAAAAGGTATATTTTTGTTATTATATTATTATTTTATCTCTTTTTTTGATTTCCAACGTGGTTACGGCACGACCGAACGGTCAGAATTTATCTTAACCAAAGTTTACGGATCATACAATTCAAACGTTCGGTGGAAATTTATTTTATTTTTAAGTTAAGCGAGAAATGACTTAAGTAAAATGGCTTAAGCACGTCAAAAGGGGGTATAAAAAGTAAATGAAATGAGAATAAAAATACACGAAACACAATGTGGACCACCATGGGTACATAGAATGAATCGAAAAGCTTGGTTCGAGATACTTACCCGTTGAAGATTGAAGAACGATGAAGAACGAATGAAGAACGTCGAAGAACGGTTGAAACCTTTGTGAAATTCTTCACGAAAAACGTTACGGAAACGTTTTGGAAGCGCCTCGGCTTAGATTTTCTTCACGGAAACAATTTTTCCAAGCAAATTCGAAAGAGAGAGAAGTGCCTAAGGGGCTGAACCCTTTTCTTCTTCACTTCCTCCCTTATTTATAGCAAAATAGGGGAGATGCTTGCCGCCCAGCTCGCCCAGGCGAGCCAGGTTGCTTCCTCCAGAAGCAGCAACCTTCTGGAGGAATATTCTGGAGGGCCCAAGTGGGCCTGGGTGCTATTTGCACCCCCATTTTTACTAAGCACACCCCCTCTGCTTTTTTTGGTGATTCTTTTTTCGTAAAGTTACGGAAATTTACGAATTTCGTAACGATACTTGTTTTCTTTCCGTAATGTTACGGAACCTTGCGGATTACATAATCATCCCCTTTTTGACTTACGGAATGTTACAGAACCTCACTAATTATGCAACGATGCTTCCATTTGATTTCCGGTGTGTCACGGAAACTTACGGATTATGCATCAATATATTTTTTTTGGTTTTCCGGCATGTCCTGGAATTTCACAAATTGCCTAATGATGGGTGCCAAGCACCTCACAAGGACCAAAGAAAGGTCGCATGTCATCAAGCAAAGATCCCTGGACGAAATTAGGGTATGACAGTTGCCCCTCTTTACTTGTCTTTTATTGGAGATAAAAGGAAAGTAAAGATAAGACACTAATTTCGTTCCTCTCGATCGACGAGAGTCGCGGGTGACCATAAAATCTCTGCATGCAAATGACTTGTTGTTCCCGAGGGAACAAAAGGTGCAGAAGACGATGTCAGTCTCTGCATGCTATCAAGCGTTCTGTCTTACAGATAGCAAAAGAATGTTTATACGGATAACCACTCGGGTATTTCTGCCCGTCAGCGTGACTCAAAAGTCAGTATGACAGATCTTGTGAGTGCGGAAGATGATGTAAATCTCCGCGTGTCATCGGGCCCGCCACCTCTGGATGACAAAGGGTGCAGAATGACCAAATTTTGTCTCTGCGCGCCATCGGACACGACTGTGTCTGAATGGCAAAGGGGTGCGGAATGACCAAATTTTGTCTCCGCATGTCATCGGGCCCGCCGCCTCTGGATGACAAAGGGTGCAGAATGACCAAATTTTGTCTCTGCGCGCCATCGGACACGGCTGTGTCTGAATGGCAAAGGGGTGCGGAATGACAAAATTTTGTCTCCACATGTCATCGGGCCCGCCGCCTCTGGATGACAAAGGGTGCAGAATGACCAAATTTTGTCTCTGCGTGCCATCGGACACGACTGTGTCTGAATGGCAAAGGGGTGCGGAATGACCAAATTTTGTCTCCGCATGTCATCGGGCCCGCTGCCTCTGGATGACAAAGGGTGCAGAATGACCAAATTTTGTCTCTGCACGCCATCGGACACGGCTGTGTCTGAATGGCAAAGGGGTGCGGAATGACCAAATTTTGTCTCCGCATGTCATCGGGCCCGCCGCCTCTGGATGACAAAGGGTGCAGAATGACCAAATTTTGTCTCTGCGTGCCATCGGACACGACTGTGTCTGAATGGAAAAGGGGTGCGGAATGACCAAATTTTGTCTCCGCATGTCATCGGGCCCGCCGCCTCTGGATGACAAAGGGTGCATAATGACCAAATTTTGTCTCTGCGTGCCATCGGTCACGACTGTGTCTGAATGGCAAAGGGGTGCGGAATGACCAAATTTTTTCTCCGCATGTCACATGACCTCAGGGTCAGTATGACAGATCTTGTGGGGTGGCCGACAAAAGCAAGGCTCTTGCTCCTACGTATCCTCCAATGAGGAACTCAGACCTACGTAGTTGTAGATAACTTGTGAGACTTGAAAAAGTCTCCACCGGAAGATGCTGACATCTCCGGAAAGGGCGCAGATGACCACATTGGCCTCTGCTCATCAATCACACTTGGGGTCACTGAATGACGAGGTGCGGATAACCGTAAGGTGTCTCCGCGGGTTACCAGCTCTTGGGTCATTACAGCAAAAGGTGGTGTGGTCGACAAAAGCAAGGCTCTTGCTCCTACGTATCCTCCAATGAGGAACTCAGACCTACGTAGTTCTGGATAACTTGTGAGACTTGAAAAAGTCTCGGTGTTTTCTCCACTAAAATGCAAACATGCTTTAGCAAAGAGACAAATATTCCAACTGATTAGAGCAGCATATGCTTTTTTTGAGTGAAAAACAATGCGTCCACCGGGGAAGGAGAGTATGTTGATGAAATCCCCCATAACCATAAATGAGATTTTGGATGTTTAGCATTTCATTTCTAAATGACCATTTAGAGGAAACACTGGGTTCGACAAAATAGAAGAAAATCACTCAAAGTGTATCAATCTCGCACAGGTAAGTGTTTCATCCTAATTCCGAACCATAGATATGTCATGACTTGATTTTGCAATTTATTTCCTATCAAATAAAAAATTACATGCGTGATCATGGATCAATAGGACTTCCCTTGGGAATGGGTTCTTTTGATGGGTTTTTCGGCTTTTGTGTGTTTTTGGCTTTTGATTTTTTTGTTGGCTTTTTCCTTTTCTGTTTTTGTTTAGTGCGGGGCGAAAAAGTCGCTAGCGCACATGATTTTGGTTGGTAATCAAAGGGAGAAGACCACTTTTAGGTCATGGTTTCCTTTTCTTTCTTTTGTTCATTTGGTGACAATTCTGTATTGTTCAGATATCGTCTGGTCAAAAGACCTTTCTGCACATTTCTTCTAGTTTCTTTGATCAGGAACTTTCTTCTTTTTTACTTCTCTTTTTTCTTTCTCCCATTCTTTGATTGGGAATTTTCTTTCTTTTCTTTTTGCTTTCTCCCACTCTTTGATTGGGAATTTCCTTTCCTCTCTTTTTTCCTTTGATTGGAAATTTTCCTTCTCTCCTTTTTTGCTTCCTCTTTGATTGGAAATTTTCCTTCTCCTTTTTCCTTTGATTGGAAATTTTCCTTCTCTTCTTTTTTTTGCTTCCGAGGGTAAGGATTGGCATTCTCACCCTGGGTCAAGGTTTATGGTGAGTCAAGATTTTGGCTCAAAGCTTGTAGAATGGCTAGACATGATACATGTCAGGGTTTGGTTTGGTTCAAAGCTTGTAGAATGGCTAGACATGATACATGTCAGGGTTTGGTTTGGTTCAAGGATAAAAGGGATGCCCCACATTATTTCCATGACACAAATGCAAAAATGATGATTTGGAAACTTCATGCAAAACTGGTCATGCATGCACCTATGTGGACACTCAAGTGTCAAATTTTTATGGTCATGTGATGCTAGGACTCAGGATTCATTTCCTCTATTTTAAATCAACCCAATGTTTCCAAAATATGTTCTTTTATCAATTTGTGCATTCATCCAAGTCCATTTCGGGCGTCCGGGGAAATTTCACAGCATTCACCCTTCAGGTGTAGACACATTTTTCAAAAATTGGTTATGATCAATGAATTTTTTTTCAAAGAAAAGTTGGAAATCATCTCTTTTCAAAAGCATGTCGGTTTTTCAGCTAGACAACTTATTTTTTCTCTTTCCACCTTTTTTCTTACTTGCTTTCTTTTTCCTTATTTGCTCTCTTTTTCTTTACTTGCTCTCTTTTCCATTTCATTTTTTTCTTTTCTATTTTTATTTTTATCATGATTTTTTTTGTTTGTTTTACATATATTTTTTTGAACGATGTTCCTAAACGAAGAACTCTACACGGTTCCAGAATTTCAAACATCATTGATAGTAATGATATAAACACTAACGCAACAATCCAAACAAAAATGTATGCGCTGTACAAATGACAATCGAAACAACAAAAACAAACATTAGTCTCTCAAGTCAAAACAATAACATAACATAAAAAATGATAAAAGAAATATGAAAGAAAAAACATGAATCTTGGGATCTCCCAGTCATGTATCTCCACTCCCTCCCAAGAAGTCAAGCAAATCGGCCATCTCCTCGTCCTCGTGGGCCTCTTCTCCATCGCCGGGAGCTTCTGGGGGTTCCTCTCCTGCTTGGGCCTCGGGCCAATCTCCGGGCCATGCGACCTCTGCCCTGAACTGGTCTGGAGTAGGGCATGAAAAAGAAGCGAAGCCCTGGCTCTGCATGCTGAGGCTCATCTGGTACAGACAATCATGGGTCTGTACATGTGCTCGGTGGTTGGCCGCCTGCTGGCGAACCAAATGCCGTAAATACTGCTCCATGTCAAATGCCCCAGCCTGGCCAGCCTGATGAGGTGGTGGTGGCGCGCCTGCGGCGTGTGGAGCATCACCCTGAGCCCGTTTCTGGGTACAGTACTTCTCAATAAAAGCTCGGGTGATGGGCGGCCGAATCACCTTGCTAGGTGCAACGGGGACTCCGAACTACTGGCAGAGTCCTGTGATCAGTGCGGGAAATCCCAGGGCCCTATTGGACTTATCTGGATCCAAAGGGTGCCTGGTAGGCGCCATACCTGCAAAAATATAAATGGCATCAGCGATTAACTGAGCCACATGGACGCTCATCCGCGTCAGGATGGCGTACACCAGCTGACACTTCGGCAGGGGGAGGTCGGAATTATGATCGCTGGGCAGGATGTTGCTGAGGAGCAACGTCATCCATATCTGGGTCAGGGTGGTCATGTTGGTGCGCATGATTCGCACTCGCCTCCCTGCAGCAGTCCGGGCAAAATCCTGCCCCGGTATACATAGCAGCTGGGCGATGGCCTCCTCATCGAACCCATCAGACCGGTTCCTCCTCTGGCCATACTCACATTCCTGGCCCTCTTCCAACACCAACGGATATCCCAGGAGCTAGCCGATAGCGTCGGCATCAAACGGGATCCACTGACCCCTTACCCAGGATCTCATGTCACGCACGCCCTCCTCTGTTGGCCAAGCATTGGCATAAAACTCAAGGACTATTTCTGGATCGAACTTGGCCATGGGAGTAACCAGTGATGTCCACTGCCGGCACCCTATTTCCTCCTGGAAATCAGTATACTCGTCGTCCCTGAGCTGGACGCGTCGCTCCCAGAGAAACGACCATCCCTTGATGGCCTCGAAGCGCTGCTGGTGTACAACGCTCCTAAAGCGGTGACTGTCATACTCCGGAGCGGAACTAGTTCCTTCGGCCGCCTTGTCCTTCCTGGACCTCTTTGAGGCAAGCTTCCTCGGGGCCATTCCTGCGAAGGCAAACATTTGGAAAGTTAGTTTTACCAAGAAATGCTACCCTTAAAACAAAAATGGCATACAACCTCCTCCAATAAATACAAACATCAATGTAAATTTAGAGCAAGCTTATGCGCATACTTCTTTACAAACGTTCACTTGCACAAGACATTCTTATAACTAAGAAAAATGCACCCATATACAATCAAGGCACCTTCGTTACCTAGATTATTTACATGTACTTCCAAGGTGTATTTGTTACCTACATCACATGCACTTCCTTGGCTAAATTTACATACATGCATACTCAAAGCATTTGGGGTACCAAAAATTGCACATGTGCACATTCCGGTATTTCTAATATTTACGCATATACAAACTTTGTGATGAATCTTGGCTATCTACACAATAAGGTGATACATTTCATGCTTTATTCAAGTGTTTTTGCTACCTAAAGCCGCATGCGAATTCAAGTATATTTCCTTTTGCTGACTAAAATTAAAAGGTATTTTTTTTGTAATGTATTTTCTTTACATAACATGCAATATGTATATATTTTTTGTGAGACATTTTGACTACCCCAAAATTTCATGTACATACACCCTAGTATTTTGCTACCATACCCAAAGTGTAAATTGCCAAAGGTATTTTGCTACCTATTTTAAACCTACACATTTATGATGAGCAAAATTCCTAAACATCTAGGCGTAGGGAAATTATTGTAGCGTGGCTCATAGCTGATTGCTGGCCAAAAAGAGTAACTTTACCCAACATGCACCTCCTCTTGTGTTCTTTTGCATATAAACTTTGGTTCCTAGGCCTAGGATATATGTGGGGCAATTACTCTAGCCTTTTTCGGGAATGAATGCATGCCCCAAAAAATAGAAAATATGTGCAAACCAAAATGCCCCATGGGTTGTTTCCTTACAAAAGTCACGCGCTAATGCCATTGAGGCATTTCACCGAACACTTGGTGGGCGCGCGTTTAGGTATCAATAGCAAGAGAACGGGGACAATGTGGCATGTCCCATTGTTTCAAAATGCATTATAGGCCTAGGGCCATCCCATACAAACCCCCAATCCAACCCAATCAAGCAAGAAAACAAACCAAAATTGCCCCACATATTGAGCACATTCCCACATTTTAGAGTACCAAAAGGAGATCAAAATACACCAATGAAAAGCTAGAAAGCTTAGGGATAGAATACTTACTTGTTGGTGATGAACAAAAGCGCGAAACGGAATCAAAAAATGCAAAAAATGATGACCCTAGGGCTGCAAACTCGTCAATCCCGTGGGTATGGCTTTTGAAAGGGGGGGAAAAGAAGTTTTTGAATGCAAAAACGTCCCCCCTTTCGTCATTCTTATAATTTGGTGCAGGGGTGGCTCGCCCAGGCGAGCTAACCTGCATTTTTTTTTTGAGAGGAACATTAACCATGTCCCCTCCTTCCTTATGGTTTAGCGTCTTGCTTAACTTGAACTTACTTAAGTTAGACTTAGGAGTTGATTACTTATTTTTAAAACAAACAAATAGTAAGACAACTGCGAATACAAAGGATACGGGGCTACCTTGCAGCGACGTTCTCTGCTTGTCTAGCACAGAGAAAGGGCAACGATCAGTCGGTCGTGACCCCATCCCCACTTGCATCCATTCCTAAGTACCTGCAAGTAATAAACAACCAGGTTCGGCCAATCTTGACCGCGTCATTGTCTTACCTTGATTGGTTTCTGCTGTCCACATTTGGTCCTCACCCCAGAAGGTAGCTCAAGATGATCCTGCCCCTGTCTTACCACAACAATATGCATGCGTATGCGTATGCATGAATGTTTTCAAACGCAGTGAATCTTAGCAAAAGTTGGTTTAGGTTCAATTTTAATTAAGCGCTTGGGGCATCCCACGAACTGAGCGGAAGGGCTCAGGTGATCACAAATCAAATGCAAGGTTTGAAACCAACGTGAGGACTAAAGTCCCAAATCCATGTTCATTTCTTTGAAAGATTGTAACGAGAGATACAACAGACGGGAAATCCCTGGGGGAAATCCAGAAAACGCATAAAGATAAAGAACATGCTGCGACAAAATTCGATGAGAATGATTGAAATGGCCTCGGAGGGAAGTTCCTTGTCGTGTTGGAATTACCGGCCGGGCGATATGTTCCTACTGCTGCAATATGTTCTTCGAAGAGAATGATACCTCTAGAAACCATCAAAAGAGATATGACTACCTTGGGGGTTATCACTAAATGCCTAGTTAGTTCTCTCCCTTATAGGTCCCTTAAATAGGGGCACGGAGCAAACACGCTACGTGCCATTTTTCACAACTGCCATGCATAAGTATCATATACCCTTTTGCTTATGTTCAGTGAATATTGTCATACTATGTACATTCCCGCATTGTGTCTTTTAGGCATCGCATATGGGTTCTGTCCTGATCCCTTCTGTAAACAAACCAACGGAGGGTCCGTGTCCCCTTCTTAAAAACGTATGTTGGGGCACTTTGCTACCCCTAGACGTTGTATCTAAGAAGGAGACAATTCCTCGGGCCCCCGCATTCCTAGATTGCATCTGTGTCATATGCATTCCATCATGCATTCATCCATCCCACCCATGAGATATCGGAGTTTTGATTTGCACCAGCTTTTGTCTCACTTTAGTAAGCATGGGAACAAATCAAACCGGCAAGAGGTTCTACCAAGTCAAGGTTAAAAGCCTAGATACCACCAGCATCAAGGAATTAGGGCGGTTGATGAAACCTCTCCAAATGCAAGCCTTCCACAAGACTTACGGAAAGATCTTAGAGTTGACCATAGCAGAGGTGTCCATAGAAGCCATTGCATCACTCACCCAATACTACGACCAGCCGTTGAGGTGCTTCACATTCGGAGACTTCCAATTAGTACCAACCATTGAAGAATTTGAGGAAATTCTAGGATGTCCTCTCGGGGGAAGAAAACCATATCTTTCATCCGGGTGTCTCCCCTCTTTGAGCAGAATTGCAACTGTGGTCAAGGATTCAGCAAGAGGGGTACCTAGAAGACAAGGCGAGGGGTATGGCCAATCAAGGAGATTGGGTCCCATTTATGGATGTGTTAGCTTTGCTAATTTTTGGGGTCGTCCTCTTTCCAAACGTGGATGGTTTGGTGGACCTAGCAGCGATCGACGCTTTCCTTGCATACCACCATAGCAAGGAAAGTCCGGTGGTAGCTGTCTTGGCAGATCTATTTGACACATTTGACCGAAGGTGCGAAAAGAGTAGCGCACGGATCATCTGTTGCTTGCCCGCCCTCTGTGTTTGGTTGGTTTCGCACTTGTTCCAACAAGACACAAGACATCCATGTCCGCTCCTGAGCCATCGCTCGTGTACTGAAAAGAGGAGAATAGATTGGGACCAGCTCTTGGCTGGGATAGGAGGTAGAACAATCAATTGGTTCCCCCGATGGAAGGAAGGAAAAGAAGGAGTCCTTTTCTCATGTGGAGGATACCCAAACATTCCGCTGATAGGAACGAGGGGTTGTATTAACTACAATCCCGCGCTCGCTATAAGACAACTAGGGTACCCCATGAGGGGAGCACCGACGGAAGAAAGCATGTCTCCTTTCCTTGTGAGGGATTTCGGCGCACAAAATTCCAAGACTATACAAAGAATCCATAAGGCATGGGAAACCCCGTTAAGGAAAGATCAAGAACTTAGAGGCATCCGTAATGGCATCATTGGTGGCTACCATGAATGGCTGAAAGTTCATATACGAGGTTTAGATTGGCTCGCCAAGTTAAAAGTCGTCAGCGAAGAGAGTTTTGAGGCACCGGAAGAGGACGAAGAAGTCCAAGCTCTCAAAAGCGAGTTAGGAAAGGCGAAACTTGCCAAGGAGAAGTTCAAGTTGGCCGCTACACACATTCGGAAGGAGTGTGCCGGGTTACGGGAAGAGAATGCAACTACCACAAGGGCCCTTGAACAAGAGACCAAGAGGGCTAGCAAGGAAGAGTATGGCCGGAATAAATTTTGCGGAGCTCTATGGGGTAGCAATAGTGAACTCAAGCTACGAAGGGAAGAGAAGGACCAGTCGCGAGCACATAGCATGGTTCTGAAAGAGGAGTTAGTTGCTTGTTCAAGGTCCAAAAGAAGCTTGTCTCAGTGTTTATGCGAGACGGAGACCAACATGCTAGCTATCATCGCCAAGTACCAAGAAGAGTTAGGTCTAGCCATGGCCCACGAGCATAGGGTCGCGGACGAGTATGCTCAAGTATACGCAGAAAAAGAGGCTAGAGGAAGGGTGATCGACTCTTTACACCAAGAGGCAACCATGTGGATGGATCGGTTTGCTCTTACCTTGAACGGGAGTCAAGAACTTCCCCGCTTGTTAGCCAAGGCCAAGGCGATGGCGGACACCTACTCCGCCCCCGAAGAGATTCATGGGCTTCTCGGCTATTGTCAGCATATGATAGACTTAATGGCCCACATAATTAGAAATCGTTAGGAAACTTGTATGGTCTCTCAGACCTTGACTAGATACGACTTTCTTTTTGAAATAAAATGAGTTGGTCCCATGTTTCTACTCCAAAAAGCTTGTGCAAATCAAATCACTCCTACATTTCATCTCTAGCATGCATTTTCTTTCTTTCTTTACCCACTCCTCACGTTTGGTTTTTTAGGGAAAAACACCATAACTAAACGCGCCACAAGGCATCCCTATCGCACCAGATCCAAACCTAGAACGATGGGTGATCAAGAGGAGACACAGGAACAGATGAAAGCCGACATGTCGGCTCTGAAAGAACAAATGGCCTCCATGATGGAGGCCATGTTAGGTATGAGGCAACTCATGGAGAAGAACGCGGCCACCGCTGCCGCTGTCAGTTCGGCTGCCGAAGCAGACCCAACTCTCTTGGCAACCGCGCACCATCCTCCCTCAAACATAGTAGGACGGGGAAGGGACACACTGGGGCACGATGGCAGCCCTCACCTGGGATACAACCGAGCGGCTTATCCTTATGGATTGCCACCCAACTACTCACCACCCGTCTTGCAAGACGATGCAGGCCACATTGCTTCTCCCGTCCTTGAAAGAGAGCCTCCTCAACAGCCCGACGAGGTCCACAAAGACCCTCAAGACTATGCTCGAAGGGATATCGAGTTCTATCCCCCGATCCCCGAAGGACCGGCACCCAGCACGTTGCCTCAGCCCAACATCGCAACACAACCAATAGTTTTGTCCACGGAAGGACCACCCCCGGCAACTGAAGAAAGGAGGAAGGTCGATCTCCTTGAGGAAAGATTGAGGGTCGTGGAAGGATTTGGGGACTATCTGTTCGCAGACATGACGGATCTTTGCTTAGTACCCGATGTTGTTATCCCCCCGAAGTTCAAAGTGCCAGACTTCGACAAGTATAAAGGGACGACTTGTCCCAAAAACCATCTCAAGATGTACTGCCGCAAGATGGGCACACACTCTAAGGATGAGAAGCTATTAATACACTTCTTTCAAGATAGCTTGGCCGGAGCCGCGGTAGTGTGGTACACTAATTTGGAAGCTTCCCATATCCGTACTTGGAAGGATCTGATTACTGCCTTCCTAAGGCAATATTAGTACAATTCTGATATGGCTCCCGACCGCACTCAACTGCAGAATATGTTCAAGAAAGAGGGTGAAACCTTTAAAGAATATGCGCAGCGGTGGAGAGATTTGGCGGCACAAGTAGCTCCTCCCATGGTTGAGAGAGAGACGATCACCATGATGGTAGACACTCTACCAGTGTTCTACTATGAGAAGCTAGTAGGTTACATGCCGTCTAGCTTTGCGGACCTAGTATTCGCCGGGGAAAGAATCGAGGTAGGATTGAAAAGAGGAAATTTTGATTACGTTTCCTCCACGAGTGCGAATGCCAAAAGAATCGGGGCAACAGGGGCAAAAAGGAAGGAAGGAGATGCCCATGCCGTCTCTTCAACACCCGCGTGGGTCAAACCCCAGCAAACGCCTCATGGTACCCATCAGTACGCGCAACATCACCCGAGCTTCTCGGCTCATACCGGGAATGCCTCTAGCTCAACACCCGTGCAGCCTAAGGCACCCACCCAGAGGGAAGCTCCCCAAGTTCCAACTCCGAACACGACTCGCCCGGCCGGTAATTCCAACACGACAAGGAACTTCCCTCCAAGGCCATTTCAAGAATTCACCCCACTCCTAATGACGTACGAAGACCTCTTGCCATCCCTCATCGCCAATCATTTGGCCGTAGTAACTCTCGGAAGGGTCCTCCAACCCCCTTTCCCAAAGTGGTATGACCCGAATGCAACTTGCAAGTACCATGGGGGTGTCCCAGGACATTCCGTTGAAAAATGCTTGGCCCTTAAATACAAGGTCCAACATTTGATGGATGCATGATGGCTGACCATCCAAGAGGATCGGCCCAATGTGAGAACCAACCCGCTCGCCAATCATGGAGGGGGAGCAATTAACGCCGTTGAGTCCGATAGACCGCGCAAGTCTAAACCTTTAAGGGATGTGGCAACCCCTAGGAGGTTTATCTTCGAGGCCCTACAAAAGGGAGGTGTGATTCCCCATAGTGGGTGTAAGGAGGATTCCTGTTTGCTACATTCTGGCGAGCTGCATGACATGGAGACGTGTTTGGGAGTAGAGGAATTGTTACAGCGGATGATAGATCAAGGTCAACTGGAAGTCGGCAGTGAAGGAAAAGAAGAGCAGCATATATGCATGCAGTCCACGGATGGGAGCAGTGTTGCGAAGCCCAAACCCTTGGTGATATACTTCACTAAAAGCGCAGCTTCGCAAAAGCCCGGACACCCCTTAGTAGCCAAACCTGTTCCTTTCCCATACCAAAGTAGCCACGCAGTCCCATGGAGATATACACCTCCGAGGGAGAAGGAAGAAGAAAGCCACTGACGTCAGCTCGGCTAAAGTGACAAATATCACGCCTCCGGACGGTGTGACCCGTAGTGGTCGTGTGTTCGCGCCTCCGGACCTACCAGTCCAACCCGCGGACGTCAAAGGAAAAGGAAAAGTGGTGGAGGAACAAGATGACGAAGCACCCCATGCTTCGAATAAAGATATTCCGGCAAAGGGGCCCCCGGAGAAAAAGGATGGTAAAAAGGAGGTGTCGCTAGAGGAAGCCAGCGAGTTCCTCCGGATAATTCAGCAGAGCGAATTCAAGGTTATCGAACAGCTCAACAAAACCCCGGCCAGGGTCTCGCTGTTGGAGTTACTTATGAGCTCCGAGCCTCATCGGGCTTTGCTAGTAAAGGTTCTTAACGAGGCCCATGTGGCCCAAGATATCTCGGTAGAAGGATTCGGAGGGCTGGTCAACAATATCACTGCCAACAACTATCTTGCCTTCGCCGAAGAAGAAATCCCCGCTGAGGGGAGAGGGCATAATAAGGCTTTACATGTATCAGTCAAGTGTATGGACCATATCGTAGCCAAGGTGCTCATCGATAATGGTTCCAGTTTAAACGTGATGCCTAAGAGCACTTTGGAGAAATTACCATTCAATGCTTCCCACTTAAAGCCGAGTTCAATGGTGGTTCGTGCTTTCGACGGCACTCGCCGAGAGGTTAGGGGAGAGATCGATCTCCTAGTACAAATAGGCCCTCACACCTGTCAAGTCACCTTCCAAATAATGGATATTAGCCCCCCCTACAGCTGTCTGTTGGGGCGCCCGTGGATCCACTCAGTGGGAGTTGTGCCCTCTACACTCCACCAAAAGTTGAAATTCGTAGTGGAGGGGCACTTGGTCATCGTGTCAGGCGAGGAAGACATCTTGGTGAGCTGCCCATCCTCTATGCCTTATGTGGAAGCCGCAGAAGAATCGTTAGAAACCGCTTTCCAGTCTTTTGAGGTGGTCAGCATTTCCTCCGTGGACTCCTTCTCTGGGCAGCCTTGTCTGTCCGATGCAGCGGTAATGATGGCCCGAGTTATGTTAGGGAACGGTTACGAACCCGGAATGGGTTTAGGCAAGGACAACGACGACATAACTAGCCTGATAAACGCCAAAGGAAATCGTGGGAAGTATGGTTTAGGCTATAAGCCCACTCAGGCGGATATGAACATAAGCATCGCGGGAAGGAAGAGCAGTGGTCAAAGCTCGCGTTGGAGACAAGAAAGTGAAGGAAGCCCGCCCTGCCACATAAGTAGAAGCTTTATAAGCGCGGGTCTGGGAGACAAAGGTCAAGTGGTCGCGATATGCGAAGATGATGTTCCGAGTACATTGGATTTGGTACGACCATGCCCTCCTGATTTCTAGCTGGGAAATTGGCGAGTGGAGGAACGCCCCGGCATTTACGCAACGAGCATAATGTAAACCTTTACGGTTTTAAAAGCTCTATAGTTGGGCCTAGGCTTTAGAGTTTTTCCTTTTGTTAAGGCTTTGTGTCTTTTGTTTTTTAATACAAGGATCTTTCTTCATCTGTTCCTACGTCTCTACCCATTCTCATTCATTTGCATGTTTACTTCTTTTTCTGAAACGGCAGATCCGATGACGAGTCCCCCGAAGGTACTAATACCTGGGACCCGCCTATCGACTTCGAGCAAGAAATGAGTCAAACGGAAGATGAAGGAAATGAGGATGTGGGACTTCCCCCAGAATTAGAAAGAATGGTCGCCCATGAGGACCAAGAAATGGGGCCTCATCAAGAAGAAACAGAGTTGGTAGACTTAGGAATTGGCAGTGGAAAAAGGGAAGTAAAGATAGGTACAGGTATTACCGCACCTATCCGTGAAGAATTAATAATCCTGCTAAAAGACTACCAAGACATCTTTGCTTGGTCATACCAAGATATGCCCGGTTTGAGTTCTGACATTGTACAACACCGATTACCTCTAAATCCCGAGTGTTCCCCGGTAAAGCAAAAACTAAGAAGGATGAAGCCCGAAACATCCTTAAAGATAAAATAAGAAGTGAAGAAGCAATTTGACGTTGGATTTCTGGCCGTCGCTCGGTATCCAGAATGGGTTGCCAACATCGTACCGGTCCCTAAGAAAGATGGGAAAGTACGAATGTGTGTGGATTATCGGGACTTGAATCGGGCCAGTCCCAAGGACAATTTTCCTTTACCACACATCGATATCCTCGTAGATAACACGACCAATTTCGCTTTATTTTCCTTCATGGACGGTTTCTCTGGTTACAATCAGATAAAGATGGCGCCCGAGGATATGGAAAAGAATACTTTCGTCACCCTGTGGGGGACGTTCTGTTACAAGGTGATATCCTTTGGACTTAAGAATGCCGGGGCAACTTATCAACGGGCCATGGTAGCTTTGTTCCATGATATGATGCATCAAGAGATCGAGGTCTACGTGGACGACATAATTGCTAAATCTAAATCCGAGGAAGAACACCTTGTCAACCTACGGAAGTTGTTCGAAAGGCTTAAGAAATATCAATTAAGGTTGAACCCCGCTAAGTGTACCTTTGGGGTCAAATCAGGGAAATTACTTGGTTTCATTGTAAGCCAGAAAGGGATAGAGGTAGACCCCGAAAAGGTGAAGGCTATCCTTGAGATGCCAGAACCCCGTACAGAGAGGCAAGTCCGAGGTTTCCTGGGACGCTTGAATTATATTGCCAGATTCATATCGCAGCTCACCGCCATTTGTGAGCCGTTGTTCAAGCTCTTACGCAAAAACCAAACTGATCGCTGGAATGAGGATTGCCAAGAAGCTTTTGGAAGGATCAAGAAGTGCCTTATGAATCCTCCCGTGCTTATGCCATCAGTACCTGGAAGGCCTCTCATTTTGTACATGACAATCTTGGACAAGTCAATGGGGTGTATGCTGGGGCAACATGACGAATCCGGAAAGAAAGGGCACGCTGTTTACTACCTGAGTAAGAAGTTCACGACCTGTGAAATGAATTACTCGTTGCTCGAAAGAACGTGTTGTGCTTTAGTATGGGCATCCAATCGCCTAAGGCAGTACATGCTGAGACATACTACCTGATTGATATCCAAGATGGACCCGGTTAAGTACATCTTTGAAAAGCCAGCTCTCACGGGACGAATCGCCCGGTGGCAAGTCCTGCTATCCGAATTTGATATAGTCTACGTCACCCAAAAGGCGATAAAAGGAAGCGTCTTAGCAGATTATTTGGCTCAACAGCCTCTTAACGACTATCAGCCCATGCATCCTGAATTCCCGGAAGAGGACATCATGGCCTTGTTTGAGGAAAAATTGGACGAAGATCGGGACAAATGGACCGTATGGTTTGACGGAGCGTCAAACATTCTAGGTCATGGCGTTGGGGCAGTATTGGTCTCTCCAGACAATCAATGTGTACCCTTCACAGCCAGGCTAGGATTCGACTGCACCAACAACATGGCCGAATATGAAGCATGTGCCCTAGCCGTCCAGGCAGCGATTGACTCCAATGTCAAACTACTCAAGGTGTACGGCGACTCGGCATTGGTAATCCATCAGCTGAGAGGGGAATGGGAAACTAGAGATCCCAAGCTGATACCCTACAAAGCCTATATCAAGGAATTGGCTAAGACCTTCGATGAGATCTCCTTCCATCATGTTCCCCGCGAGGAAAATCAAATGGCGGATGCACTTGCTACTTTGGCGTCTATGTTCCAGCTAACGCCGCACGGGGATCTACCCTACATTGAATTTTGGTGTCGTGGCAAACCCGCGCATTGTTGCCAAGTAGAAGAGGAACGGGACGGAAAGCCTTGGTATTTCGACATCAAGCAATATGTCGTAAGCAAAGAATACCCGCCAGAGATTGCCGACAATGATAAGAGGACATTGAGAAGGTTGGCAGCCGGTTTCTTCATGAGTGGAAGCATACTGTATAAGAGAAATCACGACATGACACTCCTGCGGTGTGTGGATGCCAGGGAGGCAAATCACATGATCGAGGAAGTCCATGAGGGCTCGTTTGGAACACACGCCAATGGGCATGCTATGGCCAGGAAGATCCTAAGAGCAGGTTATTACTGGCTTACCATGGAAAGTGATTGTTGTGTCCATGTGAGGAAATGCCACAAATGTCAAACGTTCGCAGATAATGTCAATGCCCCACCACATCCTCTGAATGTCATGTCCGCCCCTTGGCCTTTCTCCATGTGGGGAATAGATGTCATCGGGGCCATTGAGCCCAAGGCCTCGAATGGTCATCGCTTCATCCTCGTAGCGATAGATTATTTCACCAAGTGGGTCGAGGCGGCTTCCTATACCAGTGTCACGAGGGGTGTAGTGGTCAGGTTCATTAAGAAAGAGATCATCTGCCGATATGGTTTGCCAAGGAAGATTATCACGGACAACGGCACCAACCTGAATAACAAGATGATGGGGGAAATGTGCGAGGAGTTTAAAATCCAACATCACAATTCCACACCCTACCGGCCAAAGATGAATGGAGCCGTGGAAGCGGCCAATAAGAATATTAAAAAGATTATCCAAAAGATGACCGTGTCATACAAGGATTGGCACGAAATGCTCCCATTCGCGTTACACGGTTACCGAACTTCAGTGCGAATGTCAACTGGGGCAACGCCGTTCTCATTGGTATATGGGATGGAGGCTGTGTTACCGTTTGAGGTGGAAGTCCCATCATTAAGGATCATGGCAGAATCCGGATTAAAGGAATCAGAGTGGGCTCAAACGCGCTATGACCAGCTCAACCTCATTGAGGGTAAGCGCTTAACGGCCATGAGTCATGGGCGCGTGTACCAGCAAAGAATGAAGAGTGCATTCGACAAGAAAGTACGCTTGCGCAAGTTCCATGAGGGAGACCTTGTGCTAAAGAAAATGTCCCATGCTGTCAAGGACAATCGAGGGAAATGGGCCCCGAACTACGAAGGGCCTTTTGTTGTGAAGAGGGCTTTTTCCGGAGGAGCCCTGGTGCTTACCAACATGGATGGCGAAGAGCTACCTTCACCCGTGAATTCTGATGTCGTCAAGCGATATTACGCTTAGGATCTGGGGCAATTAAGGATGTCGCTGCATGTTCTTTATCTTTACGTGTGTTCTGGATTTCCCCCAGGGATTTCCCGTCTGTTGTATCTCTTGTTACAATCTTTTCAAAGAAATGAATGTGGATTCGAGGCCTTAGTCCTCACGTTGGTTTCAAACCTTGCGTTGATTTGTGATCACCTGAGCCCTTCCGCTCAGTTCATGGGATGCCCCAAGCACTTAATTAAAATTGGACCTAAACCAACTTTCACTAAATTTACTGCCTTTGAAAACATTCATGCATACGCATACGCATGCATATTGTTGTGGTAAAACGGGGGCAGGATCGTCTTGAGCTACCTTCTGGGGTGAGGACAAAACATGGACAGCAGAAACCAATCAAGGTAAGACAACGACGCGGTCAAGATTGGCCATACCTGGTTGTTTATTACTTGCAGGTACTTAGGAATGGATGCAAGTGGGGATAGGGTCACGATCGACTGATCGTTGCCTTTTCTCTGCGCTAGACAAGCAGAGAACATCGCTGCAAGGTAGCCCCGTATCCTTTGTATTCGCAGTTTTCTTTTACTATTTGTTTGTTTTAAAAAGTAAAAATAAGTAATCAACGCCTAATTCTAACCTAAGTAAGTTCAAGTTAGGCAAGACGCTAATCCATGAGAAAGGAGGGGACATGGTTAATGTTCCCCTCAAAAAAAAAAAAATGCAGGTTAGCTCGCCTGGGCGAGCTGAGCACGCCTGGGCGAGCTGAGCACGCCTGGGCGAGCCACCCCTGCACCAAAATATAAGAATGACGAAAGGGGGGACGTTTTTGCATTCAAAAACTTCTTTTCCCCCCTTTCAAAAGCCATACCCACGGGATTTACAAGCTTGCAGCCCTAGGGTCATCATTTTTCGCATTTTTTTGATTTCGTTTCGCGCTGTTGTTCATCACCAACAAGTAAGTATTCCATCCCTAAGCTTTCTAGCTTTTCATTGGTGTATTTTGATCTTCTTTTTGTGCTCTAAAGTGTGGGAATGTGCTCAAATATGTGGGGCAATTTTGGTTTGTTTTCTTGCTTGATTGGGTTGGATTGGGGGTTTGTATGGGATGGCCCTAGGCCTATAATGCATTTTGAAACAATGGGACATGCCACATTGTCCCCGTTCTCTTGCTATTGATGCCTAAACGCGCGCCCACCAAGTGTTCGGTGAAATGCCTCAATGGCATTAGCGCGTGATTTTTATAAGGAAACAACCCGTGGGGCATTTTGGTTTACACATATTTTCTACTTTTTTTGGGACATGCATTCGTTCCCGAAAAGGTTAGAGTAATTGCCCCACATATATTCTAGGCCTAGGAACCAAAGTTTTATGCATAAGAACACAAGAGGAGGTGCATATTGGGTAAAGTTACCCTTTTTGGCCAGCAATCAGCTATGGGCCACGCTACAATAATTTCCCTACGCCTAGATGGTTAGGAATTTTGCTCATCATAAATGTGTAGGTTTAGAATAGGTAGCAAAATACCTTATCAAGCGGGGATTTGGGCGAATCGGGTTACTG
>NC_038250.2:37745120-37802006 GCF_000004515.6 Glycine max | reverse complement strand
CTTTTAATTTGAATACAATTTTAGTCGGCAAAAGAAAATATACTTGAATTTGCATGCGGCTTTAGGTAGTAAAAAAAAAACACTTGAAAAGAGCATGAAATGTAGCACCTTATTGTGTAGATAGTCAAGATTCATCATGAAGTTTGTGTATGTATGGGTATTAGAAATACCAGAATGTGCACGTATGCAATTTTTGATAGCCAAAGTGCTTTGAGTATGCATGTATGTAAATTTAGCAAAGGAAATGCGTGTGATATAGGTAACAAATACACCTTGGAAGTACATGTAAATAATCTAGGTAACGAAGGTGCCTTGATTGTATATGGGTGCATTTTTCTTAGTTAATAGAATGTCTTGTGCAAGTGAACGTTCGTAAAGAAGTATGCGCATAAGCTTGCTCTAAATTTACATTGATGTTTGTATTTATTGGAGGGGTTTGTATGCCATTTTTGTTTTAAGGGTAGCATTTCTTGGTAAAACTAACTTTCCAAATGTTTGCCTTCGCAGGAATGGCCCCGAGGAAGCTTGCCTCAAAGAGGTCCAGGAAGGACAAGGCGGCCGAAGGAACTAGTTCCGCTCCGGAGTATGACAGTCACCGCTTTAGGAGCGCTGTACACCAGCAGCGCTTCGAGGCCATCAAGGGATGGTCGTTTCTCCGGGAGCGACGCGTCCAGCTCAGGGACGACGAGTATACTGATTTCCAGGAGGAAATAGGGCGCCGGCGGTGGACATCACTGGTTACTCCCATGGCCAAGTTCGATCCAGAAATAGTCCTTAAGTTTTATGCCAATGCTTGGCCAACAGAGGAGGGCGTGCGTGACATGAGATCCTAGGTAAGGGGTCAGTGGATCCCGTTTGATGCCGACGCTATCGGCCAGCTCCTGGGATATCCGTTGGTGCTAGAAGAGGGCCAGGAATGTGAGTATGGCCAAAGGAGGAACCGATCTGATGGGTTCGATGAGGAGGCCATCGCCCAGCTGCTATGTATACCGGGACAGGATTTTGCCCGGACTGCTGCAGGGAGGCGAGTGCGAATCATGCGCACCAACATGACCACCCTGACCCAGATATGGATGACGTTGCTCCTCAGCAACATCCTGCCCAGCGATCATAATTCCGACCTCCCCCTGCCGAAGTGTCAGCTGGTGTACGCCATCCTAACGTGGATGAGCGTCCATGTGGCTCAGTTAATCGCTGATGCCATTTATATTTTTGCAGGTATGGCGCCTACCAGGCACCCTTTGGATCCAGATAAGTCCAACAGGGCCCTGGGATTTCCCTCGCTGATCACAGGACTCTGCCAGTCGTTCGGAGTCCCCGTTGCACCTACCAAGGTAATTCGGCCGCCCATCACCCGGGCTTTTATTGAGAAGTACTGTACCCAGAGACAGGCTCAGGGTGATGCTCCACAGGCCGCAGACGCGCCACCACCACCTCATCAGGCTGGCCAGGCTGGGGCATTTGACATGGAGCAGTATTTACGGCATTTGGTTCGCCAGCAGGCAGCCAACCACCGGGCACATGTGCAGACCCATGATTGTCTGTACCAGATGAGCCTCAACATGCAGAGCCAGGGCTTCGCTTCTTTTTCATGCCCTACTCCAGACCAGTTCAGGGCAGAGGTCGCATGGCCCGGAGATTCGCCCGAGGCCCAAGTTGGGGAGGCACCCCCAGAAGCTCCCGGCGGTGGAGAAGAGGCCCACGAGGACGAGGAGATGGCCGATTTGCTTGACTTCTTGGGAGGGAGTGGAGATACATGACTGGGAGATCCCCAAGATTCATGTTTTCTTTCATATTTCTTTTATCATTTTTATGTTATTGTTTTGACTTGAGAGACTAATGTTTGTTTTTGTTGTTTCGATTGTCATTTGTACAGCGCATACATTTTTGTTTGGATTGTTGCGTTAGTATGTCATTACTATCGATGATGTTTGAAATTCTGGAGCCGTGTAGAGTTCTTCGTTTAGGAACATCGTCCAAAAAATATATATATATACAACAAACAAAAATCATGATAAAAATAAAAAAATAGAAAAGAAAAAAATGAAATGGAAAAGAGAGCAAATGAGAAAAGAAGAGAGCAAGTAAAAAAAAAAGAGAGCAAATAAGGAAAAAGAAAGCAAGTAAGAAAAAAGATGGAAAAAAATAAGTTGTCTAGCTGAAAAACCGACATGCTTATGAAAAGAGATGATTTCCAACTTTTCTTTGAAAAAAATTCACTGATCATAACCAATTTTTGGAAAATGTGTGTGTACACCTGAAGGGTGAATGCTGTGAAAATTTTCCCGGACGCCCAAAATGGACTCGGATGAATGCACAAATTGATAAAAGAACATATTTTGGAAACATTGGGTTGACTAAAATAGAGGAAATGAATCCTGAGCCCTAGCATCACATGACCATAAAAATTTGACACTTGAGTGTCCACATAGGTGCATGCATGACCAGTTTTGCATGAAGTTTCCAAATCATCATTTTTGCATTTGTGTCATGGAAATAATGTGGGGCATCCCTTTTTATCCTTGAACCAAACCAAACCCTGACATGTATCATGTCTAACCATTCTACAAACCTTGAGCCAAAATCCTGACTCACCATAAACCTTGACCCAGGGTGAGAATGTCAATCCTTACCCTCGGAAGCAAAAAAGAAAAGAAGGAAAAATTCCAATCAAAGAAAGAAAAAAAAGAGGAAAGGAAATTTCCAATCAAAGAGAAAGAAAAGAAGAGGAAAGGAAATTCCCAATCAAAGAGTGGGAGAAAGAAAAAATAAAAGAAAGAAAATTCCCAACCAAAGAATGGGAGAAAGTAAAAAAGAAGAAAGCTCCTGGTCAAAGAAACCAGAAGAAATGTGCAGAGAGGTCCTTGGACCAGACAATATCTGAACAATACAGAATTGTCACCAAATGAACAAAAGAAAGAAAAGGAAACCATGACCTAAAAGTGGTCTTCTCCCTTTGATTACCAACCAAAATCCTTTGTGTCAGTGACTTGTCCGCCTCGCGCAAAAACAGAAAAGGAAAAAGCCAACCAAAAATCAAAAACCAAAAACACACAAAAGCCGAAAAACCCATCAAAAGAACCCATTCCCAAGGGAAGTCCTATTGATCCATGATCACGCATGTAATTTTTGATTTGATAGGAAATAAATTGCAAAATCAAGTCATGACATATCTATGGTTCGGAATTAAGATGAAACACTTACCTATGCGAGATTGATACACTTTGAGTGATTTTCTTCTATTTTGTCGAACCCAGTGTTTCCTCTAAATGGTCATTTAGAAATGAAATGATAAACATCCAAAATCTCATTTATGGTTATGGGGGATTTCATCAACATACTCTCCTTCCCCGGTGGACGCATTGTTTTTCACTCAAAAAAGCATATGCTGCTCTAATCAGTTGGAATATTTGTCTCTTTGCTAAAGCATGTTTGCATTTTAGTGGAGAAAACACCGAGACTTTTTCAAGTCTCACAAGTTATCCAGAACTACGTAGGTCTGAGTTCCTCATTGGAGGATACGTAGGAGCAAGAGCCTCGCTTTTGTCGACCACACCGCTTTTTGTTACCATGACTCAAAAGCTGGTAGCTTGCGGAGACACCTTACGGTTATCAGCGCCTCGTCATTCAGTGACCCCAAGTGTGATTGATGAGCAGAGGCCAGTGTGGTCATTTGCACCCTTTCCGGAGATGTCAACATCTTCCGGTCGAGACTTTTTCAAGTCTCACAAGTTATCTAGAACTACGTAGGTCTGAGTTCCTCATTGGAGGATACGTAGGAGCAAGAGCATTGCTTTTGTCGGCCGCCCCACAAGATCTGTCATATTGACCCTGAGGTCATGTGACATGCGGAGACAAAATTTGGTCATTCTGCACCCTTTGTCATGCAGAGGCGGCGGGCCCGATGACACGCGGAGACAAAATTTGGTCATTCCGCACCCCTTTGCCATTCAGACACAGTCGTGTCCGATGGCGCGCAGAGACAAAAATTGGTCATTCTGCACCCTTTGTCATCCAGAGGCGGCGGGCCCGATGACACGCGGAGACAAAATTTGGTCATTCCGCACCCCTTTGCCATTCAGACACAGTCGTGTCCGATGGCGCGCAGAGACAAAAATTGGTCATTCTGCACCCTTCGTCAATCGCGGCCGACAAGCCCGTTGACACGCGGAGATTTACATCATCTTCCGCACTTACAAGATCTGTCATACTGACTTTTGAGTCATGCTAACTGGCGGAAATACCCGAGTGGTTATCCGTATAAACATTCTTTTGCTATCTGTAAGACAGAACGCTTGATAGCATGCAGAGACTGACATAGTCTTCTGCACCTTTTGTTCCTCCAGGAACAACAAGTCATTTACATGCGGAAATTTTATGGTCACCCGCGACTCTCGTCAACCGAGAGGAACGAAATTAGTGTCATACCCTAATTTCGTCCAGGGACCTTTGCTTGATGACATGCGACCTTTCTTTGGTCCTTGTGAGGTGCTTGGCACCCATCATTAGGCAATTTGTGAAATTCCGGGAACAACAAGTCATTTGCATGTGGAGATTTTATGGTCACCCGCGACTCTCGTCAAATCGAGAGGAACGAAATTAGTGTCTTATCTTTACTTTCCTTTTATCTCCAATAAAAGACAAGTAAAGAGGGGCAACTGTCATACCCTAATTTCGTCCGGGGACCTTTGCTTGATGACATGCGAATTTTCTTTGGTCCTTGCAAGGTGCTTGGCACCCATCATTAGGCAATTTGTGAAATTCCAGGACATGCCGGAAAACCAAAAAAATATTGATGCACAATCCGTAAGTTTCCGTGACACACCGGAAATCAAATGGAAGCATCGTTGCTTAATTAAGTGAGGTTCCGTAACATTCCGTAAGTCAAAAAGGGGATGATTATGTAATCCGCAAGGTTCCGTAACATTACGAAAAGAAAACAAGTATCGTTACGAAATTCGTAAGTTTTCGTAACTTTACGAAAAAAGAATCACCAAAAAAAAGCAGAGGGGGGTGTACTTAGTAAAAATGGGGGTGCAAATAGCACCCAGACCCACTTGGGCCCTCCAGAATATTCCTCCAGAAGGCTGTTGCTTCTGGAGGAAGCAACCTGGCTCGCCTGGGCGAGCTGAGCTCGCCTGGGCGAGCTGGGCGGCAAGCATCTCCCCTATTTTGCTATAAATAGGGAGGAAGTGAAGAAGAAAAGGGTTCAGCCCCTTAGGCACTTCTGTCTCTTTCGAATTTGCTTGGAAAAATTGTTTCCGTGAAGAAAATCTAAGCCGAGGCGCTTCCGAAACGTTTCCGTAACGTTTTCCGTGAAGAATTTCGCAAAGGTTTCAACCGTTCTTCGACGTTCTTCATTCGTTCTTCATCGTTCTTCGATCTTCAACAGGTAAGTACCTCGAACCAAGCTTTTCGATTCATTCTATGTACCCGTGGTGGTCCACATTGTGTTTCGTGTATTTTTATTCTCGTTTTATTTACTTTTTATACCCCCTTTTGACGTGCTTAAGCCATTTTACTTAAGTCATTTCTCGCGTAACCTAAAAATAAAATAAATTGTTATTCCATTTTTGCAGAGGGGTATCGTAAACTTCGGTTAAAATGAATTATGACCGTTCGGTCGTGCCGTAACCACGTTGGAAATCAAAAAAAGAGGTAAAAAATAATATAATAACAAAAATATACCTTTTAGTAAAATAAAGCGGAAAATCAATCGGACGTTTTCTCTTTGGGATTTCTCATTCTTAACCGAATTGACTAATAACTAAAGGTGAAACTAAGGCTAAAATCAAACTCGCCTAGTCAAGCTCGTCCACAAAAATAGGTTTTTGAAGTTTGTCATTTCATTTCTCACTAAGTAAAATGGATCATTTTCAAGGTCCAACGCCTTAAAATGATCACCTTTTGAGTAAAAAAGAATCACTTGATAAGAAAGAACTACGTAGGTCTGATTTCCTCATCGCAAATTGAGGAATACGTAGGATCAAAGGGAAACACCCTTGTCGACCACAAAAAGAGAAAAATATAAAAAGGGTATAAAGGATATAGAGACATAAAAAGGGAACATAAAAAATCAAAGTCATGTTTGCACATTCGATTAAAGGCTGCCGTCCCCTGGGACGGACGTGTGAGGTGCTAATACCTTCCCCGTGCGTAAATACAACTCCCGAACCTTTCACTTAAAAGTTCGTAGATCGCGTCTTTTCCGGTTTTTCCGACGTTTTCCTCAAATAAACGTTGGTGGCGACTCCGCGCGTATTCCTTTCGTGGAACACGCATCCCGCGAGTCACGCGTCGCCCTTCCGCCGAAGGGTAGGTTGCGACAATGGGGACTGATCCTTTAGAAAATCCCTCCTCCATATTTAAAATATAAAAATCAACAGGAAAAATCAGCTCACCAACTCTAACTAAGACATCCTCTATGAAACCAGCAGGATAGGCAACACTTCTATTAGCTAAATGAATTACCACATCAGTTGACTGCAAAGGACCTAGAGATAGAGAATTAAAAATAGATAAAGGCATAACACTAACAGAAGCTCCTAAATCTAGCATGGCATTGTCAAACTTATTTTTCACTATAATACAAGGTATGCTGAATGTACCTGGATCTTTACATTTTTTAGGGATTTGGGGAACAAATTTACCAATCAATGCGGAGACATTTCTGCCCATACTAATTCTTTCACTTCCTTTAAGCTTCCGCTTATGAGTGCACAACTCTTTCAAGAATTTAGCATATCTTTGAATTTGCTTTATTGCATCCAGCAGAGGTATGTTTACCGCTACTTTCCTAAATGTTTCCAAGATCTCCTTCTTTGCCACTTCCATTTTTTTGTTGGAAATTGCTCTTGGAGGGAATGGAAGAGGGATATGCTGCTTCTCTTTAGATTCACCTGCATAGAAATTGTTAGGTAACTTACTTTTTAAATTTTTGTCATCATCTTTTTCTGGAGTAGAGTGAAGTTGGGCAGGTTCATTGGCGGATGAGGAAGATGCTACTGGTTGAGGTCCTTGACACTGTTTTCCTGACCTTAATGTAATGACACTCACATTTTTGGGATTCTGGACAGATTGAGAAGGTAATCTATCAAAATTCTGGGACTGTTGTTGATTTAGCTGTGTAGCCAACTGTCCCATTTGATTAGTTAAGCTCTGAATGGAGGCTCTGGTCTCTTGTTGAAACTGCATGTTTTGCATAGTCATTTGCCTCACAAGTTCTTCAAGGGAAGGTTGCGGAGGGGCCTCAACTGTTTGTTGTTTCTGGGGCTGTTGTTGTTGTTGTTGCTGCGGGATTGGTGGAGGAACGTATGGTCTGCTTGGGCCAGCAACATTTTGAAAATATGGCTGTTGTTGTTGCTGCCGCTGTTGTGAAGGATTCGACCATCTAAGGTTGGGATGATTCCTCCATCCGGGATTGTACCTGTTGTTGGAGAGGTCATAATTGTTCTGCTGTGGTTGATTTTGCTGCTGAGGTTGAGGAGGTCTGTTGTAGATGTTTACAGCATAAGCTTCAGGCTGTTCAATTGCTTCAGATTGTTGCACAGAAGGGCAAAGGTCTGTATGGTGGTCGGCAGAGGAGCATAGACCATAGAGTCTGGCGATAGGTGCAGATTTTTAATTCACGGCCAGTTGGGTTACCAAGTTAACCAAGGCATCTAGTTTACCTTCAAGCTTCTTAGTCTCAGCTGATGGAGATGAATTCATGGCTACTTCATGCACTCCTCTAATGACAATAGCATCACTTCTGGCACTAAATTGTTGGGAGTTTGAAGCCATCTTCTCAATTAAATTTCTGGCTTCAGCAGGGGTCATGTCTCCAAGGACTCCACCACTGCCAGCATCTATCATACTTCTCTCCATGTTACTGAGTCGGTCATAAAAATATTGGAGAAGAAGCTGCTCTGAAATCTGGTGGTGAGGGCAACTGGCAAATAATTTTTTAAATCGCTCCCAGTATTCATATAGGCTCTATCCACTGAGTTGTCTAATACTTGAAATATCCTTTCTGATGGTATTCCAGATACTCATGGGATACTTCCTTGCACATAAACATGAGTCTTTGAAGGTCTTTGAAATATTTTGGAAAAGAATTCAAAATAAAAACGGTTTTTATATCTCTTCTATCAGAAGTGACCATGGGACTGAGTTTGAGAATGCTGAGTTCAGATCATTCTGTGAAAAGAATGATATTCTCCACAACATCTCTTCACAAAGAACTCCACAACAAAATGGGATAGTTGAAAGGAAAATATAACTTTTCAAGAAGTGACTAGGATCATGCTATATGAGAACTCACTTCTTAAGCACTTTTGGGCATAAGCAGTAAGAATCACGCTTTTAATGATGAACTAACATTTGATAGGAAGCTATCAGATCTTGAGGATGATTATGCAGATAGGTCTATGTGAAGTATCTAAAATAGATAAAGTCAAACAATCTAATAAAGACCTTCTTCAGACTAAAGAACCATTAAATCAACCATCGCAGACGAAGGATTGAAAATTTGTTCATTATTATCCTCAAGATTGAATCATTGGAGATCAAACTAAAGGAGTTAAAACCAAATCATCATTCAAAGACCTTGCATCGTATGCATTTGTGTCTGAAGTAAAACCTAAAACTATAGATGAAGCTTTGACAAACAATGACTGGATCATCGCAATGGAAGAAGAACTTCATCAGCTTATGCAAGAGATAAAGTTGAATTCAAAAGTACAAGTGGTAAATGTCATTAGCTTGGACCATGTATGATATCTTGGGCAAGTAAGAAGCAGAACTCCATTGCACTATCTATAGCTGAAGTTGAGTGTGTGTCTGCTACATGATGTTGTTCACAACTGCTATGGGTAAAGTATCAACTAAAAGATTACTTTAGTATTTAAAACAATATGCCCGTATATTGTTGCAACACTAGTGCAATCAATTTATCTAAAAGTCCCATACAACACTCAAAGGCCAAACATATTGAGATAAGATATCATTTCATTTGAGATTATGTGTAAAAAGGGGTTTTTGATGTAAAATTTGTAGACACAAATCATCAATGGGCAGATATCTTTTCTAAAGCTTTGTTTGAAGAACGTCTCATTTGTATAAGGGAACATTTCAATATTGTTAGCCTATCAAATTAATGATAAATATTATATTGATTCAGACTCTATCATCATCTTATGATATTATTAGTCTATTTGGACTAACACATGTTCAAGTCTACAAACTGTAGGGAGGCATGTTCACAAAGATAAAAAACCTTTAAGTTTTTCATCAAAAAATGTGTGTTTCCATCTTTTTTGGCCATAATTGAGAAACTCCTTTCAAAAATTAAATACGTTTTTGAATCATTATTACATGTTTCTCTTTCTTTTAAGAAACCTATAAAATGATAAGGCAGGAAACCTGAGAGACTCTTTTGAAAACCTTGAACTTGTAGAAGTCTCTTGTGTCTTTACTATCATTTGAGAACTTGGTTCTTCAAAAATATTTTTTTTCATTAAAATTTTGAATCTTTCCATGAAAAATGGCTCCAAAAGGAAGTGAACTTTTTAGGATTTTAACTATCAACAATGTTGAAGACGCAAAGAAGTCATTTCCTAAAGATTGATTCATCCCTAGAAAATTTGTGAACTTTCAAAGTCTGATGGAAGAAGGATTTGTTGTGAAGGATTTGTTTGATCATGACAGCTAGACATAGTTCTTAGAGATGTTTAGTCCCTAGCACTATGGGTCCTACGTTCTTTTTTATGAACAACCAACCAGGATAAAGTCAGTATTTACTAGATCGTAAACAAAAGAGAAGTGATAATCTCTCCTAAGACTATTGTTGCAACTATTGAGTGTTTAGAAGAAGGTATGGTTTTCAATAGATATTGGGAAAAAGAGATAACCCAAGAAATGGTGGATTTTATGCTCTATGGAAAGCAACACCTAGAGTCATCTGATAAGAAGGGTTTGGTCAGTTTCCTAAGGATTGCCAATCTCATGTACATGTGCAGACTCATTCACAGTTTTTTGATTAACATAGTCATGCCTAGATTGGGATCAAGAGACTATGTAAGTGACAAAGACAGATTCTGCATGTAGAAGGTGATGGTAGGTGAAAAGGTAAATCTGCCTGAAGTCATCTTCTTTTATTAGCTTCAAGCGTTTAAGGATAGATTCCATGCCAAGAACAAGAACAACTATATTCCTTATGGAATACTTTTGACTCAGATCATGAGGAATAGTGAACCAGAAGGTAGTAATCGATTACCAGTAGCCAGGATTGTTTTTCAAACTGATTTACAAAGCTGTAATCGATTACCATGAGCATGTAATTGACTAGCAATGTTTTAAAACGTTAGATTTCAAATTTCAAGGATCACAACTAGTGATAAAACAGTTTTAAATCATTTTAAACTTGTGTAATCGATTACACAATACTTATAATCAATTACCAGTGTTTCTAAACGTTTTAATTTTCAAATTTAAACATGAAGAGTCACATCTGTTGATGTGTAATCGATTACACCTTGATGGTAATCGATTAATAGTGATTGATTTCGAAAAATAAATTTCCAAAAGTCACAATTCTTCAAGTAACTTGTTTCTGAAGGTTTTTTCAAAAGTCACAACTTTTTAAGTGAGTAGTTTTCAAAAGAGTCACAATTTTTAAAGGGTGACTAGTTTTAAAGAAATTACCAAGAGTCACAAACTTTAACATGAGTCATCAAGAGATTATAAATATGTGACCATGGCATGAATTTCATAACATCATTCAATCAATCTTTCAACATCTTTCCACATTTAACAATCTTTCAATATCTTTTTTCATCTCTTTCAACACTTTACAGATCTTTCTGATTCATTTCTCTTCATCTTTCTAAAAGTTTTTGTTCAATCCTTTCTCTTTCAAGAAAAGTTCTTTGATCAAAAACTTGTGCTATTCTTTTTCATTCTCTTCTCCCTTTGCCAAAAGAATAGAAGGACTAACCGCCTGAGAATTCTTTTGATTCTTCCCTTCCCCTTAAGCAAAAGATTTCAAAGGACAAACCGCCTAAGATATCTTTTGTTTCCACTTACAAAGATTCAAAGGACTAACCCTCTGAGAATTCTTTGTCCCAACATATTGGAGGGTACATCCTTTGTGGTACAAGTAGAGGGTACATCTACTTGGGGATTGTTATACTGAGAACAAGCGAGGCTACATCTCTTGTGGATCAGTTCAAGTGGAGGGTACATCCACTTGGTTATTCAAAGAGAACAAGGGAGGGTACATCCCTTGTGGATCTTTGGCTTTTAAAGGATTTTACAAGGTTGAAAAGAAATCTCAAGAACCGTAGGTTGCTTGGGGACTGGATGTAGGCACGGTTTGTGGCCGAACCAGTATAAATCTTGTGTTTGTCTTCTTCTTCCCTACACTCTTTAATTTCCGCTATGTACTTTTAATTATCGCTTTTACTTTTGGTTAAGTTATTGTTTCTGTTCTTTACTTTTTTAACTTAGTAGTAAAAGCCTAATTAAATCTATTAACATTAAGAAAGATATGTTTTTTAATTAGTCAAGGCACATTAATAATTAATTCAACCCCCTCCCCCCCCCTTCTTAATTATTCCGAGGCCACTTGATCCAACAAGTGATATCAGAGCAGGTTTCTTGAGAAAAGTTTCACAACTTCAAGATTCATGGCCTCCTCAAATTCTCTGTTTCCTGAAGGAAACTCCATCCACAGGCCACCTATCTTTAATGGTGAGGGTTACCACTATTGGAAAACCCAAATGCAGATCTTTATAGAAGCCATAGATTTAAACATTTGGGAAGCAATAGAAATAGGACCTTACATACCCACCATAGCAGATGCAAGCACTAGCACAACAACACAAAAACCTAGAGATAAATGGACTGAAGAGCATAGAAGAAGAATCCAATATAATCTTAAAGACAAAAACATTATCACTTCTGCCCTAGGAATTGATGAATATTTTAGAGTGTCAAACTGTTCAAATGCAAAGGAGATGTGGGATACTCTCCAACTTACACATGAAGGCACCACTGATGTGAAAAGATCTAGAGTCAATACCCTTACACATGAATATGAATTATTTAGGATGAACCCTAATGAGAACATCCAAAGTATGCAGAAAAGATTCACACACATAGTCAACCATCTTGCCTCCTTAGGAAAAATCTTCCCTAATGAAGATTTAATTAATAAATTTTTAAGATGCTTAAGTAGGGAATGACAGCCCAACACATTGGAGGGTATACATCCTTTGTGGTACAAGCATAGGGTACATCTACTTGGGGATTGTTATACTGAGAACAAGAGAGGGTACATCTCTTGTGGATAAGTTCAAGTGGAGGGTACATCCACTTGGTTATTCAAAGAGAACAAGGGAGGGTAAATCCCTTGTGGATCTTTGGCTTGTAAAGGATTTTACAAGGTTGAAAAGAAATCTCAAGAACCATAGGTTGCTTGGGGACAGGATGTAGGCACGGTTTATGGCTGAACCAATATAAATCTTGCGTTTGTCTTCTTCTTCCCTAAACTCTTTAATTTCCGTTGTGTACTTTTAATTATCGCTTTTACTTTTGGTTAAGTTATTGTTTCTGTTCTTTACTTTCTTAACTTAGTAGTAAAAGCCTAATTAAATCTAGTAACATTAAGAAGGATAAGTTTTTTAATTAGTCAAGGCACATTAATTGGTAATTCAACCCCCCCCCCCCTTCTTAATTATTCCGGGGCCACTTGATCCAGCAAGACCTATCCCATAAATCCAAAAAACAACAACCATCTGCCCCTAAACTGATGTAAACTTCATTGGAGCTTGTAGGCCTAGGATCCTCTTCATCAATGGATTCCTTTGCTTCTTGGAAGATGACTGGCAGTGGAATGAAGAAAGGAAGAGAGAGAGGAGACGCCACTTCAAGGAGAAGATGAGTCTAGAAGAAGCTCACCACCATAGGAGGCCATGGATAAGAGCTTGGAGGAAGAAGGAGATGAATGAAGGGAGATGAAGAGAAGAGCACGAAATTTTGTGCTCTAAATGAGCTTTGAAATCTGAAGTTTAATATTCAAATGATCAAAGTTCCAAAAAATGCATACACAAGGCCTCTATTTATAGCCAAAGTGTGACACAAAATTGGAGGGAAATTTGAATTTCTATTCAAATTTCACTTGAATTTGTGGAGCCAAATTTTGGAGCCAAAATTTCACTAATTATGATTAGTGAATTTTAGCTATGGTTCAGCCCACTAATTCAAGATCAAGTACAAGATTCTCCACTAAGTATGCTTAGGTGGCATGAGGCATGTAAAGCATGAAGCACATGCACAAAGTGTGATTATATGATGTGGCAATGGGGTGTAGCAAGCTAATGCTCACCTCCCCCTCTAAAATTTAATTGGATTGGGCTTCTCCCAATTCAATTAAATTTATTTTTCAACACACACATCAAATATTCACTTAATGCATGTGAAATTACAAAACTACCCCTAATACAAAAACTAGTCTAGGTGCCCTAAAATACAAGGGCTGAAAAATCCTACATTTCTAGAGTACCTTACCTACATTATGGAGCCCTAAATACAAGGCCCAAAAATAATGAAACCTTAATCTAATTTGTACAAAGATAAGTGGGCTCATACTTAGCCCATGGGCCGAAAATCTATCCTAAGGCTGATGAGAACCCTAGGGCCTTCTCTTGCATCTTTGGCCCAATCTTCTTGGAGTCTTCTATCCAATGCCCTTGGGGGGTAGGATTGCATCATTCCCTCCCCCTTGAAAAGGATTTGACCTCAAATCCAGAGGTTCTTGAAACTCATTAATTCTTTCCTCGACACCTGTAAAAAGAATAAAAACATATGTATTAGTGATGTTGGGTATGTTAGAGTACGGTAAGGACTGAAAACCCCTTTCCTGGCCATCTTCCCATGAGAGAATATAGTTCCTCACCAACTCAATGTGTGGTGCTACAAGTATAGAAAAATATGGGACAAACCTTTTGTAAAATATTTTTAAGATATTGAAGCCCCAAATTTCCCTTATACTTGGTGGAGTAGGCCACTCAGGAATGACCTTTATTCTCTTAGGGTCCATGGGAAGCCCTTGATCACTATTTAAAAAGTTAAGGAAAGTAATGGAATAAAACATACCTTTTTCTTTATTTTTATGTTGATTATTCCTACAAAAAATTACGACAAACCTAAGGTGTCCCACATGAGCAGCTAGGTTTGCATTGAAACAAAAAATAAGAACAAACCTACCTAATGAGTCTCTATGTACACAAATCATGAAGATGTTGGGTGCATGAGTGATTTTACAAAAGAGTGCTTCACCACTCAACACATTCATCATACCACCTATCATAGGGATTTGGTGCCTAATAATGCCTATTTTGGGCACCAACAAAGCACAAGGATTTAAGCTCTTGAAGCAAACCCTCATCCAACAACTCCTTTACTTGAGGGATAAACTCAAGCCTAAGAGGTGTGGCAATGCTAACAAGTGTCTTTTTACAAAGGAGAAAATGTGGAGGTTGTCTAAGAGGGGAAATTTTTTTAATATTTGTCTTTATTTCAAAATGTCTTTCCTTCTTAGCTAACCTCTTGGAGGAGACACTTACCTCCTTACACTCCTCCTTAACCATTAAAGGTTGTCCTTCTTCTTGGGGGTAAATCTCTTTACTAGATTCTTCCCCTTTTGCTTCTTCACTTTCACTAGAGGAAGGTGAAGTAGTAGCCTCATCTTGGCTACTATAAATGTCTTGGCCCTTCATAATCATGGTTTTCTTGGTGGGGCATTAAGAAGTAATGTGCCCTCTTCCAAGACATTTAAAGCACTTTATGGAGCTAGTCTTCTCTTTCATACTAGCCTTAACTGGTTGCTTTTCTATTGTCTTCCCCTCATCATCTTTGGGCTTAGAAGGTGTCACCCCTAAGATGCCTTGACCTTGGTCTTTCTTTGGATAAGAGTGAGAGCCATAAGATTTTGAAGTAGACTTCCTTTTAAGTTGTTGCTCTACCCTTATTTCCCAATCTAAGTTAGCCTCTACATTGTGCTTCCCATGGAAGTATAGGAGGTTAATGTTAGCCTCTTGAGGCTTTCTTTCCTTTTCTCTCCAATGGGAGTGAGGTCTAGGATGTGCCCTATGCCTTCCTTCATAATAGTCACGAAGTTCTTCACTTAGGCTCTTGCAAGAGTTATGACTACTATAGGAGGCATGTTTTTCTTTTTTTAACTCTTTTAGTATTTTTCTTCTTTCTTTCTCTCTTATTTTCTCTCTTTCATCTTGACTTATTTCTTCCACTATTTTTTTTACCTTTTTCTTTTCTCTCTTGTTTTTCTTTCCACAACTTAAGGGATCTCAACTCATCTAATATCTTATACAAGGGGTCCTTAGGAGTAGAACCCTCACCATTAACACTAGATGAAGAATGAAGACTCATGTTGGTTCCTAAGTTATGGTTCTTTCTTGTTGGGGGTTTGAAAACAAAAGGTAAAAGAAATTATGGTTGAAACTAGCCAAAATAAAAACTAACAGAGGTGTGAAAGATAAGGTAAAAACAAATTGGTAAAAGGCAAGCTACCTAGGCAGTTTGACAATGGAGAGTAAAGGAAATAAGCTATGAAAGTAAGCAAGAAATTAAAGTGCAAGAAATGCAAACTAGGCGGATCCTAAGAGTGTTTGGATGACCTCATTTAAAGTTCCCAACAAAACACTCACTATCCTAAGGGAAAATTGCCTAAAATTATTACACAAAGATGAAAGTAGGGTGACCTAGCGGAGGCTCCCAACTTACTTCCAATGAAAGGCCTTTTTGTTACAAAATTTGAAAGCAAAACAAATTGCCAATTACAAAATTACAAAGAAAAAAGTCCTCAATTGTGGTGGCTATTGTCTCTTTATTGTTTCACTCAATTTGGAGTGCTTCTTAGTCTAGTAGCTCTTAAGGTGGTTGGCCCCTTGCTTCTTGACTCAAATTCTTCAAGATATGGCACCAATCCTCCTTTCCAATTCCCTATATGGCAACTCGCAAGCAAGGAAACAAAGAGACAAGCAATAACCAAAGACCAAAAAAAATGAAATGAAAGCTAAACCAATAGAGTTTTAACAAGACAAATTTTCAAGGATTATTCAACAATTAAAGCAATGAAAAGCACAAAAAAGCAAGCTAGGACTCAAAGAGAAACCTAGAATGGCTCTAGAGTAAAGTAGAAAAACTAAAAAAAAAAAGACTCAAGAAACCTCTAGTTTTGGCACTTGTTTTCACAATAATTTTCAATTGAAATTTCAGAACTAGGATTGGTATAAAATAGGCACCAATTATAGAACAACTTTTGAGCCAAAACAACAAGCACACTTTCCTTTCACTTTTTTTTTTCCTGGACACTGATTTTTCTGCCAATTTGTGCGATTTTTCTTATTTTTTCCTTTAATCCAAATCGCTTGGTTCTTTTTTTATAATTTTGGTCCAGATGTCTAGAAAATTCAGTAAAACGTTTATCTCAAAAAACGTAGTGACCAATTCCCAGTAATTTATACAAGTTCGTATGTTCAAGCTGCCAGCACCAGCGATTTCAACCTAGAAATCAAGAGTAGTGTTTATGTTGATTAAGGCTTGGATAGTTACAATTTGTGTTTGCTTATGCTCAATTATCTTGAATAACACAATTCAAGAGAGCTTAAGACTTATTTTGATTCACAAATCCAGCCACAACTCAGCACCACAACTCAACTTCATCATAGGCATCATGTAGGAAACTTAGAAAAAAAAAAAAAAAAAGAGTTCAACAACAAGACTACTTCTAGGAATTGATTTAGAACATGTTATGAACTAAATAACATGCATGAATTAGACTCAAAATTCAAAAGATAGGCTAAGAATGACAAGAATACATGAACAAATGTATCTAGAATTCAATCAACAAAATAAAAATTCAACACAAACTTAGAACATAATGTGACAATTACTATGACTAAACATGACTCTAAGACAACATGGATTAAGTGATTTACACTTAGATTTTTGTGTTTTTTTTTCTAATCAATATTTTGGAAGACCATTTAGATCTAAGGTTCAGCACAAGAATATTATGAATGAAAAATGATAGAACCTAAAATCAACACAAAAACAAGATTCAAGAGTAGATCTACAAAATTTAAACCATAGAAATGCAAGAACAAGTGTAGATCTAAGATTTAATCGGTTTATTTTTTTTTGAATCTACTCTAAACAACACCAAACCACAAGACAATGGAGGATATACATGGAGAATAAGATGAAGAACAAGGAATTAAAGAGAATTCACCGAACAAAAAGATAGAGGAAGCAAAAGAACATCACCTAGATGAAGATGCTCTGATACCACATGATGTAAGCTCAATTGGAGCTTGTAGGCCTAGGATCTTCTTCATCAATGGATTCCTTTGCTTCTTGGATGATGAATGGCAGTGGAATGAAGAAAGGAAGAGAGAGAGGAGATGCCGCTTCAAGGAGAAGATGAGTCTAGAAGAAGCTCACCACCATAGGAGGCCACGGATAAGAGCTTGGAGGAAGAAGGAGATGAATGAAGGGAGAGGAAGAGAAGAGCACGAAATTTTGTGCTCTAAATGAGCTTTGAAATCTGAAGTTTAATATTCAAATGATCAAAGTTCCAAAAACTGCATACACAAGGTCTCTATTTATAGCCTAAGTGTGACACAAAATTGGAGGGAAATTTGAATTTCTATTCAAATTTCACTTGAATTTGTGGAGCCAAATTTTGGAGCCAAAATTTCACTAATTATGATTAGTGAATTTTAGCTATGGTTCAGCACACTAATTCAAGATCAAGTCCAAGATTCTCCACTAAGTATGCTTAGGTGGCATGAGGCATGTAAAGCATGAAGCACATGCACAAAGTGTGATTATAGGATGTGGCAATGAGGTGTAGCAAGCTAATGCTCACCTCCCCCTCTAAAATTTAATTGGATTGGGCTTCTCCCAATTCAATTAAATTTATTTTCCAACACACACATCAAATATTCACTTAATGCATGTGAAATTACAAAACTACCCCTAATACAAAAACTAGTCTAGGTGCCCTAAAATACAAGGGCTGAAAAATCCTACATTTCTAGAGTACCTTACCTACATTATGGAGCCCTAAATACAAGGCCCAAAAATAATGAAACCTTAATCTAATATATACAAAGATAAGTGGGCTCATACTTAGCCCATGGGCCGAAAATCTACCCTAAGGCTCATGAGAACCCGAGGGCCTTCTCTTGCATCTTTGGCCCAATCTTCTTGGAGTCTTCTATCCAATGCCCTTGGGGGGTAGGATTGCATCATAAACCTTCCAACCTTCAAACAACCCAGAAGAGGTAGGAATCAGACTCTAAGTCTAAACCTGAATCTTATCCCCCACCAAAAAGACCAACCATAAAAATCAAACATCCCCAACCTTAACCTTTTCCTATCTCACCACGCAAACCAACATCACCATCAAGCACCCAAGATTCTGAAGTTGAGATACTTAACACACCAACCCTTCAACCTTCACCGAAACCAACCTCTCCCATTATAAGCAAGAATGAGGCCATTGCCCTTGCCAAGGAAATTAAACAATGTCTAGCAGAGTCTAGAAGATAAGCTAAGATAGATAAACCTATTGAGAGGAAAGATACCATATAGGTAGATGTTGGCATCATTGAGTCTATTGAAGCTATGTCCACAGAAGAACATAAGAAGAAAGTGGCTGAGGAGGCAAATTTGAAGGTGTTGGTGAGTATAGATTCTGAAGAAATTCTAGACGATATTTTTTGGAATCTCTAAAGACTTTGTCTACTAAGGAAGTGCAAAGGAAAGCAGTTGAAGAGGCTACCATATTTGTTTTTGATGGTGAGATAGTACCAAAAGAAGTCATCATAGTGTCTATCCAAGCATAGTTTGCACTGGAAGCTAAAGAAGGTGAGTTGGAAGAACTTGAGAGACTTTAGTCTGTGGTTGAGCATGGAGCTGAGGTATTCTTTGTAGATGTTGCTGCACGACAAGCAAAACTTGAAGTGGCGTCTCTGAAGTCTTGAACCCCTTGGAGAAAGAAGCGCTTGAAGAAGCCTTGCTTCAATATGTTATTAAGGCTTCCCTCCATGAGTCTGAGGATCATGTTATTGAGATAGACTCTAGAGTTGAACCCATCAGATTAAAGCTAGTGTTTGATGCTGATGAAAGAAAAATTAATGTTGTCTTATTAGAAATATTAAATGAAGACAACATCAATCGCTTTGAGGATATATAAGGACCATTAACCATTGATTATATTGTGGATATATAAGCAGGGCTAGAACAAAGGAAAGTGATGCAAGCCACTACAGAACCTATTAGACCATTAACTCTCTTAGAAAATATTGATCAATGTCTAAAAAGAAAGGATCAACAACAAGCTACTGAGTGACTACTTCCTTCAAGGTCATTGCCTCCATCTATTCCCTACAAGAATATTCTTGCTAAACCAAATGTTAATGTCAAATTCTACCTTATGTTTAGATGACATCAAATCTTGGCATGGCAAACTTGGAACAAAGTCTAGATAAATAAGGTTGATATGGGGACTTAGGTACTTGATCCTGAGATGCAAAAGTTAGAGCTGAAAAAGCTAAATCTCCTTAAGCTTTAGAAGAAAGGTTTTCCAAGGATTGATGTTTTCTCATATACATCTTGGGACACCTTACCTAAACAAGACCAACATGCTCTTGATTCCTAACGTGTAGATGAAACAATCATTCAGATGCTTCCTCCCCGACAGAGAATGGTTTATCCTTGGGGCATAATCATTTGGAAGAGTAGAGAAGCTGTATATGCTCATACACCTTTCTCTACTCCCTTAGATTTACTATAGTTGATGGGTCTTCTATGTACATCCAATGTTGTTCTTCATTGGGATCACTCTAAGTCTGACGTGTGAAAATGCAAGTAACCCACTAAAAGGGGGAGAGGGGTTGAATAATGTGTATATCAAAGATAACAACTTTTTGCGATAACAAGAATAGTATGGATAATACAAAGTTGAACATTGGTCATCCACTAAGGAGAAAAAGAATATGTAGTGAAGAACATAGTGTTCGTCTAGTGACAGATAAAGTTTCTTAAAATAGTTTTTCAAATAACACTTGGTGTAAAGTGATGTTAGAAAATATAATAAGAATACTCGATAAAACTATATGGAGAGAAGTAGAAACACTGGGTTTATACTGGTTTGCTCAACCTTAGCTACTAATCGAGGCCGTACACGAATCAAATAAACATGAAAATGCAGTAACTAGGAAGTGATCCTAGGTCGTTTCCCAATGAGCAATGATAAACCAAATGTTCATAATATACTTGCAGTAACAGTTATGATTGAAGGGGGGGTGTTTGTTTTGTGATTTAAATAACAGAACAAGTAAACTAGAATACGAAACTAATAATATTAAAAACTCTTGTCCTGGATTATGGAGAATTCGTCCTTAACAGTTAACCACTTAATCCAACCCTATTTCAATTTACTAAGCGAAAATCAACTTAGGGTTGTCAATATGTGATTAGGCAACACTACACCAGTTAACCCTTCGTCCATTAAGCATGAACGCAAGTTAGGCTCAAAGGCAATTAATCGAACACGAAGCGTGCACAGATTAATATTAACGAATGTGGGTTAACTGGTGAAGGGAAAACTACCAGGAAGCCACATTATAAACAAAACCTCGAAGAGAGTTGAGCTTCGTCCTCAAAAGGAAACAATACCAGAATATTTAGCCTTCCATAGATTCAAACAGAAAATGTAAATGAAACCAAAAGCGGAAAACGTAAATGAAGCAGAAACGTAAATGAAACAAACACGTAAATGAAAGCAGAAGAAGAAACAAGAACGAAATTGTAATTAGAAGAAGAAAATGGAAAATTGCATTACGTGAACAGTAGCATTAGAATAGAAAATCGTAAAACCCTAAACGATGCTCTGAATACTGAATAGCCTAACAGAATGCCTTGCACGAATCCCAAGGCTGCTATTTAAAAGAGTCACTCAAAGTCACTGGCCCCTATTACATTATTCTGGCCCAAAACAAAATAAACATTGAACAACGTAAAATAAAATTGCAATCCCCTAATTAGAAATTAACTAAGGTAAGCGCTACTTTATTGGTCCTCTTCAAGTCCACAATCAAACTCCGGATTAAGCCCAATATTTCATTTATTCCTGAAATTAGATTAAAAACATCAAATTAGCTGAATGAGCCCAAATAATAAAACTGCCTAATTAATTTGACACTTATGACTAATCAGTAATTAAAATGGTGCAAAAAGGGTTTAAGAAATAGAAGAAAATGATGGCACATCAAAACCCCCCATACTTAGCCTTTTGCACTCCTGGGCAAAATGAAACAAAGAACAAAATCCAAGGATATCAAAGAGAGACAAACAGAAACATTCACATATTTCTCAATGAACATCAAGGAATGGGTAACATCTAACATCTAACATAAGGAGATATGAAATGTCAAGACATTCATGAAAATCATCCAAGCAACCCAATCATGGCGAAATAGTTAATCAGCTCAAGAATGAAAAGTGATAAAGCCTCACAAGATATACACTCTATCTCTCAAGTGTCTAGGCTACTATTTACCCTCAAAGCACCCATGAAAACAAACACCACATAAACTTGGCAAGATTCTAAAATTGACAATCAACCCATAAACACAAGCACATGAGGATCAAAAGGTCTTTTAAGGTTGTAATGGGGCCAAAGACAAGGTATGGAAAAATATGGAATAAGAGACTAAATCCCAAAGGAATAAAGGAGCAATGGGGAATAAGTGCATATTAAGAAAAATTAAAAAAAAAAAGAACTAAAGATAAAATTTAAACGTAAAGAGTAGAACCAAGAGTCTCATCATTCTTTTGCCATTTAAGATCTTATTTACTCAACTTTATTGCTTTTCTTTTCCTTTTTTGAATTTTTTTTTTTGCTCTGTAGCCTTTGAGAAACAGCATCTCATTCAGCATGTCCAACATTTAACCAATATACAATGTACATCAAGTATGGACCAAAATACATCATGAAGCATAGCCAACAAAACATGTTATCCAATGAAACAACCCCCCCCCCCCCCCCCCACACTTATTCCCAAAACAATTCCAAAGCTCCAAAATTCCTTAAGGATATGGTGATATCATGGTTTTTCTCCTAAGGCTTGTAGTGAGCTTCAAAACAAAGAAAGGGAAACAAGGCTCAAAAGGGCTATCAAAGGAATTAATTCAAGGTAAGTCCATTTGGCTAGGAGCTTATAAGAACAAAATTGCCTAAATCATTTCCAAATATGCATGTGAATTAGGAAGCATCAACAAGAATCAAGCCAAGGCTATTGTGCAAGCAATCAATGGGGCAAAACACACCAAATGATTATGATGATGGATGGCTCAAATTCTCACAAAGGTAAACTCATCACTTTCAAATTGAGCTTTCAAAACTATCATGACATGTAGAGGAAAAGCAAGGATTTCAAATCGCAAAATGTCAATAGGCTTTTTTTATAAAAAAAAAAACAATTACCCATTTCTTGAACATATCCTCTAATTCAAAGAAAAGACATGCAAATTTGTACATGCACATAGAATTGACCTAAAATATTAAACTAGAAACCCAACAAAACTAACAACATTAACAAATTAACAAAACCAGAAGAACTAGCAAAACCAAAGAACACTCCCCCCATACTTAAACAACACATTGTCCTCAATGTGGCACAATTAAAAGATTAAAAGCAATTAAATCATCAAATAGAATCGGACAAGTGTAATAAAAGCAAAGAAGGAGATAGGAAAAGAAGAGCTCCCTAAGTCATGCTGGAGGAAGAGTAGGGTGGATTAAGGAAGTCTCTTCCACCAGTATGTCCACTAAAGAAGGGTTTGTGAGGAATGGCTTAAGTCGATGTCCATTGACCTTGAAGCTCTTGTTTGTGGAGTCGCTTTTGATCTCAACTGTACCATAAGGAAAAACATTAGTAACAACAAAAGGACCAATCCACTTAGACCTCAACTTACCACTCATGAGTCCAAGCCTAGAATTATACAATAACACTTTTTGCCCAACCATGAAGTCCTTCTTAACTATCATGCTATCATGGAACTTCTTGGTCTTTTCTTTGTAGAACTTGGCATTCTCGTAGGCTTCTATGCGGATTTCATCTAACTCACTCAGTTGCAACTTTCTTTCCTCACCAGCTTGATCCATAGAGAAGTTGCAAGTCTTCACTGCCCAGTATGCTTTGTGCTCAATCTCCACTGGAAGATGACATGCCTTTCCAAAGACAACCCGATAAGGAGACATTCCTATGGGTGCTTTGTAGGCAGTCTGATGTGCCCAAAGAGCATCATCAAGCCTGGTACTCCAATCTTTCCTGCTTGGCTGCACAGTCTTCTCTAAAATTCTCTTGATCTCCCTGTTAGAAATTTCTGCCTATCCATTGGTTTGGGGGTGGTATGGTATGGATACCCTGTGTACAACCCCGTACTTTTTAAGCAAGGCATGCATTGTTCTATTGCAAAAATGGGTTCCTTGATCACTAACAATTGCTTTAGGTACTCCAAACCTGCAAAATAGGTTAGATCTGACAAAATCTGCAACAACCTTAGCATCATTAGTTATAGTGGGCTTGGCTTCCACCCATTTTGAAACATAGTCAACTGCAAGGAGAATGTAAGCATAACCAAAAGAGACAAGAAAAGGGCCCATGAAATCTATACCCCAGACATCAAACACCTCACATAATAGCATAGGTTGCTGAGGCATTTGTTGTTGCCATGTAAGTGTATTTCCTGCTCTCTGACACTGCTCACAAGTGTTGCAGATCTTCCACGCATCTTAAAAGATGGTGGGCCATTAAAAGCCACAATCAAGCACTTTGCGAGCTATCCTTTGAACACCCAGATTACCTCCCGGTGCGGAAGAATGACAGAACTGCAGGACTGAGTCAGTCTCATGATCTGGAATGCATCGTCTAATGATCAGATCACTGCACAATTTCCACAAGTAGGGGTCATCCCAAATAAAATGCTTAGCATCACTTTTAATTTTATCTTTTTGGGCCTTAGATGCTAAGGGAGGAAAAACAGAAGCAACTAAATAATTGACAATGTTAGTAAACCAGGGAGTAGAAAGAGAGTCAGAAATACTATACAGTATATACAAATGATCATCCAGGAAATCATCCCGAATGGGTGAATCCGCATCAAATACACGTTCGACCCGACTTAAATGATCAGCAACTAAATTTTGTGCTCTGCTCCTATCATGGATCTCCAAGTCAAACTCTTGAAGCCAGAGCATCCATCAGATCAACCTAGGCTTAGAATCAGCCTTCTTAAACAAGTACTTTAGAGCTGCATGGTCAGTATAAACAATAATGCGAGTACCAAGAAAATAAGATCGAAATTTTTCAAGAGAAAAAACTATGGCTAGAAGCTCTTTCTCAGTAGTAGTATAACTCGCTTGGGCAGCATCTAAAGTCCTAGAAGCATAATATATCACCCTGGGCAATTTATCAATTTTCTGAGCAAGGACAGCCCTCTATGCATAATTTGATGCATCACACATATGCTCAAAAGGGGCTGTCCAGTCGGGTGCCTGGATGATGGGGGTGGTAGTCAGCGCTCTTTTGAGGCAATCAAGAGCCTCTTTGCATTTGTCATTAAAGTCAAACTCCACCTCTTTTTGCAACAAGTTGGACAGTGGAAGGGCTACTTTGCTAAAATCTCTTATACAACGCCTGTAGAATCCTGCATGACCAAGAAAAGATCGCACCTCTCGCACACAAGAGGGGTAAGGCAATTGTGAAATAACAAAAATTTTTGCAGGATCTACTTCAATACCCTTATTGGAAATAATGTGGCCTAAAACTATACCTTGCTCAACCATAAAATGTCATTTTTCAAAATTTAGAACAAGATTAGTTTCAATGCATCTATTCAAAACTTTTTCCAAACAACTATCAAAAGAGGATCCATATACAGTGAAATCATCCATAAACACCTCTATGCAATTTTCTACGAAATCACTGAAAATACTAATCATGCACCGCTCGAAGGTACCAGGGGCATTGCACAGGCCGAAAGGCATCCTCCTATAGGCAAAAGTGCCAAAGGGGCAGGTGAATGTGGTCTTTTCCTGATCCTCAGGAGCAATAGTGATTGGCATATAACCAGAAAAACCATCAAGGAAACAGTAGTGAGATTTACCTGCCAGGCGTTCAAGCATCTGGTCAATGAATGGGAGGGGAAAATGGTCCTTTTTGGTAACCTGGTTCAGCCTCCTATAGTCGATGCAGACTCTCCAACTGTTCTGCACCCGAGTAGGAATCAGCTCCTCCTTGTCATTTTTTATCACTGTGAGGCCAGTTTTCTTCGGGACTACCTGGACGGGACTCACCCATTGGCTGTCGGAGATAGGATAAATGATTCCAGCTTGCAAAAGCTTGGTTATCTCCTTCTTCACTAATCAAGAATCACCGGGTTGAGTCTTCTCTGTGGCTTGCTTACTGGTTTAGCTCCATCCTCTAAATTTATTCGATGCATGCATGTGGATGGGATAATACCAGGAATGTTCGTCAGGGTCCAGCCTATAGCCTTCTTATGCTTCTTGAGAACAGACAGCAACTTCTCCTCTTGCTCATCAGCAAGGGAGGCAGATATAATTATTGGAAAACTTTTGCTATCATCCAAGTAAGCGTATTTTAAATTTGATGGCAGAGGCTTCAACTCTGGTGTGGCCAGCTGGATAGTGGTAGAAGGAGATGGTTTCTCAGCCTGTACCTCATAAAGAAAGTCAGAGGTATGTGTACTTCCTGTAACATGGTTAGTCCTATCTGACTCTATAAAATCAATCTCGAGAGGTAAAACACCACCACCACCAAACATGTAATCAATATCAACTTCAAATTCACTCTCAACATCAAATTCAGACATATGATCAAGTACAATTTCAGACTCAATGCATGAAGAGTAAGAGGCATGCAGATTAGAATAAAGATCAGTCATGTATTCATCAACAACATGGTCAATTATTTCAGCACGAAATATAGAAAGATCTTCAAATGGGTGTTTCATAGCATCCAGAATATTAAAATGAACAGTTATGTCACCAAACTCCATGGATAGTGTGCCTGCATATACATCTATCTTAGTTCTAGCAGTTTTTATAAAGGGTCTGCCTATAATGATGGGAACTGATCCTTGAGAAAATCCATCCTCCATATTCAAAATATAAAAATCAACAGGGAAAATCAGTTCACCAACTCTAACTAAGACATCTACTATGAAACCAATAGGATAGGCAACACTTCTATTACCTAAATGAATTACCACATCAGTTGACTGCAAGGGACCTAGAGATAGAGAATTAAAAATAGACAGAGGCATAACACTAACAAAAGCTCCTAAATCTAGCATGGCATTGTCAAACTTACTATTCCCTATAATACAAGGTATGCTGAATGTACCTGGATCTTTACATTTTTCAGGAATTTGGGGGACAGATTTACCAATCAATGCGGAGACATTTCTGCCCATGCTAATTCGTTCACTTCCTTTAAGCTTCCGCTTATTAGTGCACAGCTCCTTCAAGAATTTAGCATATCTTGGAATTTGCTTTATTGCATCCAGCAGAGGTATGTTTACCTCTACTTTTCTAAATGTTTCCAAGATCTCTTTCTCTGCCTCTTCCATTTTTTTGTTGGGAACTGCTCTTGGAGGGAATGGAAGAGGGATGTGCTGCTTCTGCAAATCAGAATTACCAGTGGAAGATTCACCTGCGTAGAAATTGTTAGGTAAATTTTTGTCATCACCTTTTTCTGGAGTAGAGTGAAGTTGGGCAGGTTCATTTGCAGATGAGAAAGGTGCTACGGGTTGAGGTCCTTGACAGTGCTTTCCCGACCTCAATGAAATGGCACTGGCATTTTTGGGATTTTGGACAGATTGAGAAGGTAGCTTGTCAGAATTCTGGGACTGCTGTTGATTTAATTGTGTAGCCAATTGTCCCATCTGATTAGTTAAGCTCTGAATGGAGGCTCTGGTCTCTTGTTGAAACTTCATGTTTTGCATAGTCATTTGCCTCACAAGTTCTTCGAGGGAAGGTTGCGGAGGAGCCTCAATTGTTTGTTGTTTCTAGAGCTGTTGCTGTTATTGGATTGGTGGAGGAATATATGGTCTGCTTGTGCCAACAGCATTTTGGAAGGAAGGAGCAGGCTGCAGTTGTTGTTGTTGAGGGCTAGACCATCTGAGATTAGGGTGATTCCTCCATCCAGGATTGTATCTGTTGCTGGAGAGGTCATAATTGTTCTGCTGTGGTTGATTTTGCTGCTGAGGTTGAGGAGGTCTATTGTAAATGTTTGCAGCATAAGCTTCAGGCTGCTCAATTGCTCCAGGTTGCTGCATGGAAGGGCAAAGGTCTGTATGGTGGTCAGCAGAGGAGCATAAACCACAGACTCTTGTGACAGGTACAAATTTCTGATTCAAGGCCAGCTGGGTTACCAAGTTAACCAATGCATCTAGTTTTCCTTCAAGCTTCTTAGTTTTAGATGATGCATATGAGTTTGTAGCTACCTCATCCACTCCACTAATGACTATAGCATCATTTCTGGTGCTAAACTGCTGGGATTTGGAAGCCATCTTCTCAATTTAATTTCTCGCTTCAGCAGGAGTCATGTCTCCAAGGGCTCCACCACTGGCAACATTTATCATACTTCTCTCTATAGTACTGAGTCCTTCATAAAAATATTGGAGAAGAAGCTGCTCCGAAATCTGATGGTGAGGGCAACTGCCACATAATTTTTTAAATCTCTCCCAGCATTCATATAGGCTCTCTGCACTGAGTTGTCTAATACCTGAGATATCCTTCCTGATGGCCGTAGTCTTGGAAGCAGGATATTTTTTTTCTAAGAATACTCTCTTAAGGTCATCCCCACTCGTGATGGACCTTGGAGCAAGGTAATACAGCCAATCCTTTGCCACTCCCTCTAAAGAATGAGGAAAAGCCTTCAGAAATATGTGATCCTCTTGGACATCTGGGGGTTTCATGGTGGAGTAGACAATATGAAATTCTTTTAGATGTTTGTGCGGGTCTTCACCTGCAAGGCCATGAAACTTTGGAAGCAAATGGATCAGTCTAGTTTTAAGAACATATGGGACATCCTCATCAGGGTATTGGAAGCATAAGCTTTTGTAGGTGAAATCAGGTGCAGCCATTTCCCTTAGAGTCCTTTCACGGGGTGGAGGTTGTGCCATGTTCTCGGAATGTTCAAAATCAGAATGCTCAAAATTATAATGCTCAAAATCAAGATGTTCAAAATCACCAATAACGGAATGCACAGATTCACCAGTAATGGAATGCTCAGGATGATCAAAAGGTATAAAATGATGCCTAACTAATCTATGAAATGTCCTATCTATCTCAAGATCAAAGGGTTGTAAGTCAGATGGATTGCCTCTAGTCATACACTACATTCAGCATGCACAACTAGTTGCCTTGTCATGTAAATAAAGGTGTAGGTTTGAACTACAGCTACCCTCGAATGATATCCAAATGACTTGAAATTTTGTGAGCAACCTTATAAAATGATGAGAAGATAGCACAAAAAATTTCAAACAAAAATTCAAAGTCTAACTATGGAAGCTAAAAATGGTAGGTTGAGAAAAATAAGTGAATAAAACTTGAAAAATAAAAAACTTTTGATAGAATCACTTTTTTTGGACGATGGAAATTTTGACAAATACATATATAATAATTGCGATTCTAATAACCGGAGCAAAAGTTATGGCCGTTTGAAGTTTTGACAAAAACAAAATTTGCTACTTTTTTGGAACTTTCAAATGTGACCAAACTAAAGGCTCTAGCTATTTTTCCCACAAAATATAGATTAAAAGAAGTTACCACAAAAAAATTCAGCCAAAAACAACAACTCTAGCTACTAAAACAAAAAATTCCAAATAATTCAGCAAGGGTGGTCACTAAAATCCGTCGCTACATGATTTCTACTACCACTCTATTTTGCCGCAAGCAAAAGTGGTCGCTAAGTCCATCGCAAAATACTATTCACAGCAAAACACCCAAAACTGAAACAGGAGAAGCGCTTAACAAAAAAAACTAAAACAGAACACACACTAAACAAAATACCAAGACACTAAACAACACTAACACAACACTAACAATTAAACATAAAACACGAAATAATTAAACACTAACACGACACTAGCTATTATGAACCTTTGGACACTGCTCCCTGGCAACGGCGCCAAATTTGATCAAGGACGTACCCGAATCAAATAAACATGAAAATGCAGTAACTAGGAAGTGATCCTAGGTCGTTTCCCAATGAGCAATGATAAACCAAATGCTCATAATATACTTGTAGTAACAGTAACAATTGGGGGGGGGGGGGGGTTGTTTGTTTTGTGATTTAAATAACAGAACAAGTAAACTTGAATACGAAACTAATAATATTAAAAATGGGTTGTTTCCTCTTATTTAGAAGCCATTCTCTTGTCCTGTGTTATGGAGAATTCGTCCCTAACAGTTAACCACTTAATCCAACCCTATTTCAATTTACTAAGCGAAAATCAACTTAGGGCTGTCAATACGTGATTAGGCCACACGTACACTAGTTAACCCTTCATCCATTAAGCATGAACGCAAGTTAGGCTCAGAGGCAATTAATCGAACACGAAGCGTGCACAGATTAATATTAACGAATGTGGGTTAACTGGTGAAGGGAAAACTGCCAGGAAGCCACATTATAAACAAAACCTCAAAGAGAGTTGAGCTTCGTCCTCAAAAGGAAACAACACTAGAATATTTAGCCTTCCATAGATTCAAACAGAAAACGTAAATGAAACTAAAAGCAAAAAACGTAAATGAAGCAGAAACGTAAATGAAACAGAAACGTAAATGAAAGCATAAGAAGAAACAAGAACGAAATTGTAATTAGAAGCAGAAAATGGAAAATTGCATTACGTGAACAATAACATTAGAACAGAAAAATGTAAAACCCTAAACGATGCTCTGAATACTGAATAGCCTAACAGAATGCCTTGCATGAATCCCAAGGCTACTATTTAAAAGAGTCACTCAAAGTCACAGGACCCTATTACATTATTTTGGCCCAAAACGAAATAAACATTGAACAACGTGAAATAAAATTGCAATCCCCTAATTAGAAATTAACTAAGGTAAGCGCTGCTTTATTTGCCCTCTTCAAGTCCACAACCAAAATCCGAATTAAGCCCAATGTTTCATTAATTCTTGAAATTAGATTAAAAACATCAAATTAGCTTAATGAGCCCAAATAATAAAACTGCCTAATTAATTTGACACTTACGACTAATCAGTAATTAAAATGGTGCAAAAAGGATTTAAGAAAAAGAAGAAAATGATGGCACGTCAGCTACGTTTAGTTCTCCTTTACTCACTAGTAAAGGGTTTCACTAATCAAAACTGATTACAAAACAAGTATTCTAACCCGCCACTCCTGGCTTTACAAGTACTGTTAACACTACTTCTAGTATCTTTTTAGACTCTCCCTGAATCTATGAACTCAATTATTTTTTAACACTAAGCTACTCCTGGATTTCACAAGAAAGTGTTTGATTGAATACAACTATTCTTAACACTCAAAGAGTGAATATGCAGTTAAGCACAAAAACAAAATTACTTTGCTTCGCATAGAATAAAATAATTCAGATTGTCTAGTGTTTTTAAAAAAGTTTTCTCTTCAAGAATATTTCTTATGCTCTTGTTCTTTTTCTTGCTTCATTGAGAGAGACATCCTTTATAGAATTCAATTAAGTATCCATTAGGGATCTACATCGTTATCATGAAAGGACCGTCTTCTCACATAGAGGAATAAGGTGATGTGTGAAGCTCTAAATGGCAAGGATTTTATAGGAAGTACAAAAAGCATCATGTGCTTTTTAACCATTGTGAAAGTGACCTTCAAGGGAGTATTCCACAGAAGCCTTTTGGCCTCATCTATATTGTCTTTTTCTTAAATTCAAATGTTATATATTCAAACATAAGAGAGACAAATAAAATTTGAATAAAATAATACATGTATAGTTCCCTTTTTCGTGATACCCAATCTTTGAGACTGGACACATGAGTTTACCTTATGACAACATGTATAATGTTATGCATAAGAGTGAATGCTCACTGAATATATCATGTTGGGCGCTAGGTTAAAATAAAGCATACTCTATTGTTGTGGACGATATTTAATGTTTTAAATTCCTTTAACATAGTAATCATGTCCACTTCTCAAAGACTCATTAGAATATCAATAATTTATTCTTATTGTTATTCATCAAAATCTAAGGTGGATGAGACACATGGTCGTCCAAACCTAACAACGTGACCTTTCAGACTAAAGATATTTTGTTGGATGATCCTGAAGCTAGTCCAAATTTCTCTTATTGGGAACTATCAGATTATGGGCCAAAACTCATAATGAAGCTATCTTCCTATAGAAAGGAGATTCAATCCAGGCAAGCCTCTTTAGGAAGAATTCATAAACTCAACACACACATGCCCTTTATGTTAGGGACCTAGTTCTCGTGCCTGGACACATCATAAACTAGCTTTTAAATTATTATTGACAAGCTTGTACTATATGAAAAGATAAAATGATACAAGGGCAAAAAAGTATTCCTTGAAAATGATGAAGATGTTGCCTTTGTGCAATTTTTTAAAGCTCGCCCCAGGCATTTGTTTAAACATGAGCTTGAAGTGCTCAAACACAAGTTTGGGCGCACGACTCTCGATGGCCATGCCATACAAACATTCTATAGATTGCAGTAGTATTGCTTTGGCTTGGAACCTAAAAAGAAGCCACCTATTGGTTCTTATCATCATTAAATTGAGTGTTGTTATCAGACTTTGAACCACTTCACTTCTGCTTCACTCAAGAAACTCCCTTCCATGATCTATTCATGGCAATGGGATTTCTATGCTACGTCTAATCACACCTTCTCTTTTATGATGATATTTTCATTCTCTCGCTTCTTCTTCACCCATCATGTAGACCCCATCATTGAAGAGGTTGACTTAGACACTGATGCTATGTTTGGCTCCATGGTTATTCAAGTGTATGATCCTCCACCCTTTTGTGCCTATGTTTACTTGCTTGAAAAAAAACCTTATCAAAACAAAAGAGGAACTTGCTTAAGCCTTGAAGGATCATGCCCTTGTTGAGAAAAAGGCTCATAAATGGTCTTTAATTGGAGACTTCTTTTACAAGAAAGCAAATGGATGGAAACCTCCTCACTCTCCCACGTCTCCAGGTAGCCCTCTTACCATCTCCTTTGATAATCTGGTGATGAGTTCCTAAGGAAGCTTGATGTAGATGCTGCCAAAAAAAGGGGAGAAAACATAAAAGTTGAAGAGGAAGCTGAAGCAATAGGCAGGAAAACATCAAAGTATGAAGAAAGTAGAATCTAAGGGGGAGCTCTTATGCCTGAAGGAAGCACAATCTAAGGGGGAGCTCCTATGGTGAATTTTGTCCTATCTTTTTATTCTGTACTCTAAAACACATCTCTTTGATGTGAAAATATTTACATCAATAAAAGAGAAGAGAAATGCTTTTTGTTACCTGTTCAGACTTTGTCTGAAAGTGTTATGATGCTTTAATATTTTTTTGTCTTATACTTCCTTGCCTTTACACTAAATCACATTTCATTTTGTTTTAATGGGAAAGAAAAAATAATTATGCAAGACCTAATTTAACCATTGTTTGTCACGTGTGCTAACAAACACAATTAGCAATCATGTCTTATATAATATATTGACATTGATTGGTTGGTTGTTTTATATAATATATTGATTGATCAATTATCATAATAAAACTCTTTCCAATGACAAAATAATAAAGACTTAATGTCACTTTTTGTCCTTTATGTTTTACTTCAGTTTCGTTTTCGTACATTAAGTTTAAAAAGAATCAATTTGATCCTTTATACATTTTGATCCTTTTTTCAATTTTCTGTTTTAAACGTTATTCTTCTGTTAACATTTAAATTTTAAAATAATTAATTTAAAATAGTGGTAGATAAAAACTATCATTACCTTTGTTTTATTTTAAAATTAAAAACACCCTAATCCCTAATCTTTCTCCTTTCCTAAACACCAACAGCCACCCTAACCCCTAATACCCATCGTCATCGGCATGTCGAGCCCCAGGTTCCTTCTTTGCCATCTCCTCAAAGCGTGGTGACAATATTGGAGTTGGAGTTGTTGTCATTGTCCATGAGAATGATTGGTAGAGAGGGGCCAGTTGCGGTGATTTTGGAGGGATTGCTAAGGCAAGGAGGGGATTGGAATTGATAATCTGCTTGGCGATTTCATGAGTTGTGTTAAGGGGGTTAGTGGTATTGATGATGGCACTGAGGGACATCATCATGGCCAGGCACACTAGCTGAAACTATATGAGGCTGGGAGATAGGATGAGGACCATGTTGCCTTTTCGAATCCCTGTGTTGGAGAGAGAGTATGCCACACCCATTACAGTTCACCATAGTTGGATGTAGGTGAGGTGGCAACGTCGATGAAGGCAGTGGAACCATGGTGGGCGTGAGAGGAGATGAAGGTGGTGACGTCTAAGGCGTTGTGGTCCTCACAGAAGTTATAGTCAGATTCTAAAGGAGCGGATAAGGTGGTCTTAGGGTTAAGCCACCACTTGCAGACCAAAGAGTTTAGGTGGCTGTGGAAGGCGAGGGTTGAACGTGTTTCTGATTGTTGAGGGAGTGTTGCGTTTGAAATCAGTGAAGGTGACAATGGTACGCACAATCATACAAGGATTATGGTGGTTGTTAGTGTTTCAGGGAAGGAGAAAGGTTAGGATTAGTGTAACATCCTAAAGTTTTAAAATAACAATTGTTATTAGTTTCAGTTTAAAAATTATTAGCATAAGAATTTGTTTGAATTAAAATGATTATGATAATATATATATATATATATATATATATATATATATATATATATATATGTATGCATATGTATGTAAGTATATATATAATTGGAATGCTTGTATTATGATATATTAAATATCATTGAAATAATTGAATAATAAAAATTATGTCTGTTGTAATTATTTTATTTAAAATTGATCGAGTTAAATAATTATTTTATGAATAAAAAGATTAGGTGGTTGATTAAGATTGTTGAAATTATTTTATAATTATAAAAGAAAGTGTGACAAATTCAGATCCTAATTAAAAAGATTATTACTATTGTAAATATAATTATTATAGTAATACTATAACATTGAATATCTAGTTTGGATAAGATATTTGTTATATTTGAATTTGTGATCATTGAGAATGATTTAAATCTTATTATGGTTTATCTTAATATATCTTGAAAGAAAATAAAATATTAGATATTGTTAATAATTAGATAATTCTAGATAATAGAGTAGAAAAAGATGAAAGAAAGATTTGATTAGCCAAATTTATTGCAATATATCTCATATAACCCAATCTTAAATCATATTTTTTTTATCATCTAAGGACAAACAATTCTCTTCTCCTAGAACTTTATAAATGGTCTCTCATAGAAATAGAACATTAGTAGATCATATAAGTTTGAGAAATAATAAGCGAAGAACACGTGAATTATTAAGTGCTTCAAGAGGTGAGTAAAATGACCTTCGTCTAAACTTCCATGGTATACTTCTTTTAAATTTCTAAAGGGACCCTAATTGGAAACTTACGTGTATTACAACTTTTCACTTAAAATCACGTGGTGCTCATATATGGATATAAATCCGGTTACATTTGGTCTAATGTTATAATATTATTACAAGTTAAAGTGCATTATAATAGTGAGGGAAAATTTGAGTATGCGTAATTGTACTCGTGAATGGCAATTCAAATTGAAATTACCTTGCGATATTTCTTTCCCGTGTCTTACATTTGAAAGATTAAGTTATTAACATTTCTTTAATCTTGCACCTTTATGAAGCTTATATTTGAATGGAAATCTACATAATTGAGAGGAGAAATACATATATTAATTGCATGTACAAATATGTGAATTAGTTGTGAGCATGTTTTTATAGCTTTGCACGTGAATGATTACATCGATATATGTATATTTGTGTGTTTTATTTAAGTATAATGGTGAAGGTTGTATTGTTCATATCATAAATTGATAATTTTGAATTATATGATAGATACCTCCATTTGGGATGAGGAAGAGATTCTGGATACCTTCATCTATGATAGGGAAGGCAATGAGATGTCATTGATTGGAATATGAGCTCATAGACTTATTGAAGAATCTGAGATCCACACCAGTTTTGAGAACTAAAGAGTTGAGTCTAGTAATTATGGGAATCACTAAGTTATGTTTGTGATGATTGTTTGTTCAAGAATTGAATGCAGTGAGGTGTTGTTGTTTATTTACTGGAATGTTTTTTTGTTGTGTGAATAAATTTGTGGTTTATATATATATATATATATATATATATATATATATATATATATATATATATATATGTTTGTATGTATGTATTTAATTTAATTTTGTAGATACCATTGTTGGATTTTCTGGTTAATGCGCCGGCTAAAAATAACGCTATTTGTGAACTCTTTTAAAGCTTGTTTTATTCACTCAGATGATTATCTCATTAAAAGTGTTATTTTCAGAGTTTGAGGAAGAAGCTTTTGAGATTAGGGAGAATTGAAGACTTCGTTTATTGTTCGTTCAACTTTGTAGATGCCTATATTTGAGAATAAAATTATTTATTTTTGTAAGGACTCATTTATTTATAATATTTGAATTATTTCAAACAATTAAAACTTTTAAATTCTTATTTTATAGATGTTTTAAGGTATATTTTTATCATGGGTTGTTATTGTAATGAAAGGTGTTACAATCAAGGTGTTTTTAATTTTTGAAATAAAATAAAGATAGTAGCCATTTTTGTTGTCACTAATTATTTTAAAATTTAAATGTTAACAAAAAACTAATGTTTCAAACAGAAATTTTGAAAAAAGACCAAAGCAATACATTTTGAAAACACAAAGGACCAAAACAATATTTTTTAAACTTAATGTACCAAAATGAAACTAAAGTAAAACTTGATAGACCAAATGTGACATTAAGGAAATAATAAATAGTTAGATGGTAGTGCAGATAAATTTCTTTTTTTTTTTTCTGAAGGGATGAAAACAATTTTATACCTAATAAATAAGTCTTAGGTTTCTTTAATAAATTATAATTATTTTTTTTGGATTGAATATTTATTTTGTTATTATTTTTATATAATATTTAAATTTATGATGAGTAATGAGAGTGGATGAGAGGGAGAAAGGGACAACAAGGACACAATGACAGGTGGACGATTGTTGTGCTTTGGACATAATAGGAAAGTTAACCTAGTCTAATTGTAGAAAGAAACAATAAGTAAATGAGTTATTGTATTCACAAACACTATGTGCAACATAAAGGATATTGTTGAAACCTACCTCAGGACGAGACAGCGAAGGAAAATAAAAGAAGGCGTCTTCTAAAAAAGAAAACGAGTGGGAGTCTGCACCAACGTTTCTTCAAGGAAAAAGTTAGAAAAACCAAAAAGAAGAGATCTGCGAATTTTGAAAATAAGAGTTCAAGAGTTGTTTACGCATGCATAAGGTATTAGCACCCCACACGCCCATCACAAGGGATGACAACCTTTAATCGAGTATGCACAACTTGACTTCAAAATTATTTATTTTCCCAAGAGCGGTGAATTGCTTTTATTACATAATTTTTATTATTTATATTTTTTTCGAGTCGACAAGGGTGTTGCCCTTGCTCCTACGTATCACCAGGTGCAATGAAGAAATCAGACCTAGGTAGTTCTTTAAGCTTGCATGTTTGTGTGATAAATTGATTTTATGTTTTTTTGAAAGATTTATTTTATTTGTGAACAAAGAGTTGTTAAGGTGTTAGACCTTGAAATGACGTTTTAAATTTTGAAACGCAGATAGACCTTGAAACAATCTCAAGTGATATTTGATAAAAAGAAGTTTGGTTGTGAATTGATTTCCTTTATTTGGTTTTTTGTTTATTAGCCTCTAGTCTTATAAAGGAAAAGAAAACGATTCCATGACACTGGTCGTCGGCTAGAATTAAACCTTACAAATGAAATGAAATTACCAACAATAAAGGGGAGAAGATGAATACATACATAATATCAGAGAGGACCCACAAGGGTACATGGATTACATTCAACTCTTAAGAATAGCAAAGAAAAGGAAGAAGAACTAACCGGCTGTTGCACAGGGTACAAGGCTAGCAAGAGAAGCGATGTAGGGAATGATCCTCAGTTGCGATTCGGCAGTGCCTCGACTTCACTTTTCTTCTTTTTCCTTCCTTTCTCTTAGTTTTTCTTCCTCTCTAAACTTTCTAAACCCCTCAACCATTCCCCCAGGCGAGCTAGTTACTTAGGGCTGAAGGAATTTCATGGCCTGGGCGAGCTAGGGTCCAGAAATTTCCAGAAAATGGTCATTTCACCCTTTTCCTTGTGGTTTTTGTTCCTGGATCTGACAATCAAACATCAATTCGAGCGATCCCTCGCCCCTGCATTTCAACTGGTGCCAAACATCATAATTTAGTTAGTAATGATTAAAACATCACAAGTGGATAATGAAAACATCACACCTAGATGAAATTAGGGTTTGATAGTTGCCTCTTTACTTATCTTTTGTTAAAAATAAGAGATAAGTAAAGATAATGACACTAATTTCACTCTAGCAATCCAGCTTTTCAACCTGATGCCAGAGAAAACAAAGAAGCCAAATTGAAAAAGCAAAAGGACATTGAAGACCTGTAACATCAAAAGAGGACCTTGAAGTCCTACAAATCATAAAATGGAGGACATTGGAGTCTTATAGCATAAGAGCAAAAGACATTTGAACTCTTTGAAAGTATAGAAAATAGAGGACGTTGAGTCCTAAGAAGCACAAAGACAAGGACATTGAGTCCTATGAAAGCGGAAAGAAAAGACATTGAAGTCTTTGAAAGTGCAAAAGAGAAGACATTGAAGTCTCAGAAAACATAAAAGACATCAAACGTTGAAGTCTTTGAAAATGTAAAAGAAAGAAGACATTGAAGTCTTCAAAAATGTAAAAGACTGAAGATATTAAAGTCTTTGAAAATGTAAAGGACTTAAGACATTGAAGTCTTTGAAAATGTAAAGGACTTAAGACATTGAAGTCTTTGAAAATGTAAAGGACTGAAGACATTGAAGTCTTTGAAAATGTAAAAGACTGAAGATATTGAAGTCTTCAAAAATGTAAAAGACTGAAGATATTGAACTCTTTGAAAATATAAAGGACTGAAAACATTGAAGTCTTTGAAAATATAAAAGACTGAAGACATCGAAGTCTTTGAAAATGTAAAGGACAAAAGACATTGAAGTCTTTGAAAATGTAAAAGATAGAAGACATTGAAGTCTTTGAAAATGTAAAAGGCTAAAGACATTGAAGTCTTTGAAAATGTAAAAGACTAAAGACATTGAAGTCTTTGAAAATGTAAAAGAATGGAGACATTGAAGTCTTTGAAAATGTAAAAGACTGGAGACATTGAAGTCTTTGAAAATGTAAAAGACTGAAGACATTGAAGTCTTTGAAAATTTTCACTAAATGTGAACACACTTGTTAAAGAAATCAAACCCCCAAATCGATCAGAACAACACACATTTTTTTTTCAAAAATGCAACGATGAGGAATGAAAGCACAAAGATAGAATTCTCAAAACCATGAATGAGATTAAGACATTTTTGGATTTTGTTTCTAAAGAGCATCAGTAGAAACATTGGATTCAATTGAATAGAGGAAAACCGCTCAGGTCTATAAAACTTCACACAGGCAAGTGTTTCATCTCAATTTTGAATCCCAGATACGTCATAAATTGATTTTGCAAGTCATTTCCCATCATATCAAGGGGTAATGCGCATAATCATCATGGATCAATAGGTCTTTTTGAGGTTGGACCTATAGGAGATTTTGGCTTTGGTCTCTTCTTCTTTTTTTTTTTGTGTGAATAGGAGAGCAGGCATAAAGCTTTGGCTAGTAACTTAAATGGACGATCACTTTCTATCCCTTCATGTCTTGACTAAGTTATCATTATTTTTCTTTCTTTTACTCTTTACAACAACCTCGCACATGGTTTAGATGTTTGTTTATTCCTAAGAACTTGCTTTTCCTTTCTCTTTCCTTTTTTCTTTTCGCTTTTTTCCATTTTTTATCTTGATTTCAATTTTTTTTTCTTTTTAACTTTCGATAATGATAAAAATCTCCCCTGAAAACTCTCCTGGTCTCCTATCCTTAGGTAAGGTAGGAAGCTTTCATCCTAGGTTTAGTGTTTCGACAAAAATCAAGTGTCTGGCTCAAAGGGCTTACAAAAAATAGCAAAAAATAATGTGCATTGGGACATCTATTTGGACAATGACTTAAAATGTAAAGAAACAAAGAATGCCCGGATCACTTCCATGAATCATATGTTAGGACACTTAGAAATTCATGCAAAACCAAATGTAGAACATATCCATGTAGACACTCAACATAAAATTTGTGGTCACACATAGGCTTGGGGCCTATTTCCGCATTTAGATCAAATCAATGCTTCAACAATTGTTCCTTTATCAAGTCCATGCAAAAACATCTGAGTCCATTTGGTATTCAGGAAAGTCCTTCATTAATTTCATCCTCAAGATACACATTTTTTTTTCAAAAAAAACCTTTTTGTTTTGTTTCGATCTACAAAAATTTTGAAGAGTACTGGTGGTTGATTCTTTTAAAAGCATGTTAGTTTTAAGAAAAAGGTTGGAATCCCGGACAAAGTTATAATCCAAGACTACACCATCAAACATCAAAGCGTGCATGAAAATAAAAAAAAAACCACGCGTAAATTTTTCTTTTTTAAACAATCATCACAACAAATAAAAAAGCAATAAATAAGATAAAGACACGTCACAAATTTAGAAGATCATGGTCGGGGAGCTCAGCCTCCTCCAATGAAGAAATCAAGCAAATCTGCCATGTCTCCGTCATCCTCAGCCCCACCTTCGTTCCTTTGGGCAGTTCCTTGAGCATCTGTAGGACCTGCCTCCTCCTAAAAATTGGGCCTGTCCCTAGGCCATGCAATAGTGGCTCTGATCTGCTCGGGAGTAGGCCACAAGTAAGGGTTACGGTCCTGGCGATGCTGGTGCAGTGTATACTGATAGGAGCTGTCATTCCACTGCATTTGGCCCCTATGGTTTGCTGCCTGCTGATCAGCCAAATGCTGCATGTATGCGTGCATCTGGAGCTCCATCCTTTGCATGTGATATGAGATGTGTTGAACCAGCGGCCTCAATAACTTAAGAGGGATAGGCTTAGAATGCAGAAGAAGCAGCAATCAATTTAATAATGTTCTTTAAACATGAAAGAAAAAATTGATTGCAACAAAAATAAATGAGATAAGGGAAGAGAGAATGCAAACATAGTTTTTATACTGGTTCGGCAAAGTCCGTGCCTACGTCCAATAATCAAGCAACCCACTTGAGATTTTCCACTCCCTTTGTAAAAATCCGTTTACAAAGTCTGAACCACATAGGGACAACCCATCCCTTGTGTTCAGGAATCCTTACAACTTAAGAGACCCTTAGTCCCTTAATCAATCTCTTTGAATGAGAAGAAAGAAAGAAGAATTCTCTCTTGAAGAGAAGGATATTACAATTGAAGTCCATGGAGAAACTCTTAATGGATTTGCAAGTGTTCGCCCAAGAGTTTCTTTTGAGAGAGCATTTGGCAATGAAGTTCTCTTGGGATATCTCTCTCATTCATTTTGTGTCCCAAGTCACCTATTTATAGGCTTTTGATGACCATTCAAAAATCTCTTGAACAGATGTGACTCTCAGGAGTTATTTTTTGAAGAGTTATGACTCTTGGGAGTTATTTTCTGAATTTCTGAATTCTTGACTTGGATCAAACTTGAGAAGCGCTTATCTTTGGCATCATCAAAATCATGTATACATACATTCACAAGATGGACTCTAGGGATGGTGGCTGATGTGGAGGTGATGGTGGTGTGTCTGCGGCCGGTTGATGCTGCTGGTCTTTCCCTGGCTGGTGTGTCTGCCTTGGCATGCAATATTTCTCAATGAATGACTTGTTAATAGGAGGCCGGATGAGCTTTGTCGGCATGGCCGGTACTCTATAGAATTAGTAGAGACCTGTAATCAATGCCAGAAATCCCAGTGTCCTATTGGACTTCTCTGGGTCCATTGGGTGTCTCGAAGGTGTAATACCTATGAACTAGTGGATGGCATCTGAGGTAAGCTATGCCACATGAACACTGATCAAGGTCATGATGTTGTAGACCAGCTGACATTTGGGTAGCGTGAGATCAGAGTTGTGGTCGCTTGGAAGAATGTTGCTGAGTAGAAAGGTCATCTAGATTTGAGTCAGAGTGGTCATGCTAGTAGCATGATCCGTACCTGTTGGACAAGTGGCCTCAGATATCTCAAGAAGGGGGGTTGAATTAAGAGATCACAAACTATTCCCCAATTAAAAATTCTACTTTTAATTTAACCCAACAACCCAAGATTCCTTTTAAACAAGAACTCCTAGATAATAATGCAAATTAATCTTACTAAATAAAAATAATAAGCAATAAATAGTAAAGGAGTTCAAGGGAAGAGAAAATGCAAACTCAGATTTATATTGGTTCGGCCACACCCTTGTGCCAACGTCCAGTCCCCAAGCAACCCGCTTGAGAGTTCCACTATCTTGCAAAATCCCTTTACAAGATCTAAACCACACAAGGACAACCCTTCCTTTGTGTTCAGATTTCTTTACAACAAGAGACCCTCGGCCTCTTAATCCCTTTTTAGAAATAGAAAGAAGAGAAGAAGAAATCTCTCTTGAAAGAGATAGGTTGAACAATTTGAGCACTCAATTAATTCCTTATTGAATTGCAAGTGTATTGGCCAAGGAATTCTTAAGAGGATAAAATGATTTTGCTTCTTGAGAGGATAAGACTTTTTGTTCTGAAAAGCTCTAAGCAAATTCGTGTTCCAAATCACATATAAATAGACCTTTGATGGCCATGTAAAAACCATTTGAAAAGATGTGACCCTTGGAAATAATTTTCTGAAAATCTCCTCTGGTAATCGATTACAAGACTTGTGTAATCGATTACAGGCTTTAAAATTTAAATCAAAATGTTCAGTAACTGCTGGTAATCCATTACCATTCATGTGTAATCGATTACACAATGTAAAGTTTGAATTCAAATCTCTAATAGCTGTTATAAGTCATTTTGGCCACTGGTAATCGATTACATCCTCTGGTAATCGATTACCAGAGAGTGAATCTCTTGAAAAAGAAACATTTTTCCTTAAATTTCTTGGCCAAACCTTTTGCAGTTTCAATTTGGAATTCCTTTCCTAAAAACACTAGAGATCTTCTTGATGTTGTGTCTTGTATTCTTGAATTTTTGTCTTGAATTAAACTTGAGAATTTGTCTTGTATTCAAAACATCATGATCATATGGCATCATCAAAACATCAAAGGCAAAGTCTTTGCTTCTACAATCTCCCCCTTTTTGATGATGACAATTTAATTCCTGAAATCAAGATACAAGCAATGTATATGCAAGATCTATTGTGTTCACTCATTTCATACTCCCCCTATGTTTTGGAATTGATGATTACTTAATCACCACTTAATTACTTAATCACTTGATTTCTAAAAGCTTCTATTTCTAAGCTTCTATAACACCCCATTTCTCTCCCCCTTTGGCAACATAAAAAAGCCAAAGTGCATGGTAAAAACAACACAATAGCATTCATTTAAGTCAATATAACATGGAAACACTAAAACCAAATATAATCCAAACATTCATAAGGTAAATAAATAATCCAAACATTCATAAGTCAAACCACATTTAATCCTAAGCATAAAAGGCTAAGTACCAAATATTGAAAGGTAATGAAAATCCAGATAACTAAAAGATATAGCCAAATACACGGCTTATAATGAACGATAATAATAATCTAAAAACTAAGAAGGTGGTGGTGGTGGTGGAAGATCGAAGCTCTGACGAATATAAGTCACATCCTCTTCAAGTTGGGTGATGCGGGTATCCATGCCTTCAAAGCGAACATCCAAAGAATTGAATCGTTCACCAACATAGGTGCGGAGGCACCGTAACTCTGAAATAACTTCAGTCAAAAGGGTTGAGGAATCATTACGCTGAGGAGGAGGAGAGGGAGTACGCTCATCTTGTAACGCGTCCTTCTTGAGCCATTGACCATTACGATCCTTACGGTAACCAAATGAAGTGGCTGCACCAGCACCTATAGCAAAGGAATGCTTGACTTGAACAAAAGGTTCATCATCAAGAGGAATTTGAAAATGATGGAGAAACAGAGTGACCAATTGAGGATAAGGGATAGGTGCATTGGCCTGTAATGCCTTATGCATTCGGTACCTAACCAAGTGAGGCCAGTCGATCTGACGACCGGTAAGAAAAGCCCACATCAAAATCAAGTCCTCCTTAGAGGCTTGAGCCAAATTAGAAGGACGGGGAAGCAAAATTCTAACGATAATATAGTGCATGATGCGACAATCAAAGGTTAATGATCCAGCCAGAAATCTATCGGTCATTTCAGCTTGGTCATTACATACCATATGGCGAGCATCATGACTAGAATAATCAAATTTCCAGTCATCAACAATGGTGCCCTCAAAAGGTGCACCTTGACTGGGTAATTTAGTCAATGAAAAGAATAGAGATTGATCAATGATCATAGATATACCAAGCACCTCAGAAGAAATAATACCATCCTCAATTTTTAAATTGCTATAGAAGACTTTAACAAGTTCAGGATAGTAAGGCAATTTTAAGGACATAAATTCAACCAATCCAGAGTTTTGAAACACTTGATAACAATCAAATGTCTCATCATTAAACAAATCTATGTCTAGGTACTTAGGGTCTAAGATGATCCTAGAAGAGAATTGAGAATTTTACCGTAGACGTTGATCATCTGAAGAAAATAGAGTTGATGATTATGGAGATGATAAGGTCCATGGCAACGATGGCCAGCAGCAGCGGTGGTGGAGGATGATCCCTTTTGTTGCTTTGACGATTCTGCCATTTGATGAAGTTTTAGTGAATTTCAATCAGTGGAATTGAAAGAGGAGTGAAAATGATGAAGATTGGGCTTTGTGGGACGTGTTTTGGTTAAGAATTGAGGGAGATATGAAGATTTGAAAAATTAGGGAAGTGGAGGCACGAAGGAGGAGTGTGGCTGCGCTGTGCCACTGGATTTCGTGAGTATTTATAGAGAAGGACGTGATGTAATCAATTACAAGGTTTGGTAATCGATTACAGGAGTAGTAAGCCTTCTGGTAATCGATTACAAGCTGTTGTAATCGATTACAGGCTATCTGTTCTTGTGTAATCGATTACACTTAACGGTAATCGATTACCAGAACACAAACTAGGCTAGTTCCTCTAAAAAAATTATCTGTGTCTATGCTAAAAAAAAATAACAATATCAATCATCACTACTAATATGTATTTAATTCAATCATTCAAACATCAAACACACAATAATGCATCAATCAAACATAATTACAACAATTTAAGCAAAATCAAGCAAAGTAACATAGTTAGCAAAAACAATCAATCATTAAGAATAAATGATTCAATCAATCAATCCTTATTTATCCAAATCACTAATATCTAAGAGGCCTAATTCCCTTCTAATAGAGAAAAATGTTTCTTTGGGGAGAGGTTTTGTGAAGATATCAGTAAGTTGATTCTTTGTATCAACAAACTCTAGCACACAATCTCCCTTTAGAACATGATCTCTTAGAAAATGGTGCCTAATTTCTATATGTTTGGTCCTAGAATGTTGAACTGGATTTTTGGATAAATTTATTGCACTGGTGTTGTCACACCTAATTGGTATATGATCAAGAAGGATTCTATAGTCAGATAGTTGTTTCTTCATGCATAAAATTTGGGCACAACAACTGCTAGCAGAAATATATTCCGCTTCAGCAGTAGATAAAGCAACACTATTTTGTTTCTTACTATGCCATGATACAAGAGCAGATCCAATAAATTGACATGTCCCACTAGTGCTCTTTCTATCAGTTTTGGTTCCGGCAAAGTCAGAATTAGAGTATCCTATTAAGTTACAAGTTGAGTTCTCAGGATACCATAATCCTAAATTGATTCTTCCTACTTGGTATCTTATGATTCTTTTTACTGCACTCAAATGTGATTGTTTGGGATTAGATTGGAACCTAGCACACATGCTTACACTAAACATGATATCAGGTTTACTAGCAGATAAATAGAGAAAAGATCCAATCATACCTCGATATTGTTTCATGTCTATAGACTGACCGAATTCATCTTTATCTAAATAACAACCAGTACTCATAGGTGTAGCCATGTGCCTTGCACTTTCCATATCAAATCTTTTGATCAATTCTTTGCAGTATTTTTCTTGGTTGACAAATATACCTTCTTTAGTTTGCTTGATTTGTAACCCCAGGAAGTAATTTAGTTCTCCCATCATTGACATCTCAAATTCGCTTTGCATATCAAGAGAGAACTCCTTGCACAATGAATCATTAGTGGATCCAAATATTATATCATCAACATATATTTGAACCACCAGAATATCATCATACTTTCTCTTTATGAATAGTGTGGTATCAACTTTTCCTCTAGAAAAATCTTTATCTAAAAGAAATTTGCTTAGACATTCATACCATGCCTTAGGGGCTTGTTTCAAACCATATAAAGCCTTTTTCAATCTATAAACATGATTTGGCTTATCTGATATTTCAAAACCTGGAGGTTGTTCAACATATACTTCTTCTTGAATTAAGCCATTTAGAAAAGCACTTTTAACATTCATTTGATAAAGCTTGAAATTCATTATGGATGCATAAGCTAAGAGCATTCTAATGGCTTCTAATCTTGCAACTGGAGCATATGTTTCTTCATAATCTATACCTTCTTCTTGATTGTATCCTTTTGCAACTAATCTAGCCTTATTTCTAATGATTATGCCATGTTCATCTAACTTATTCCTAAATACCCATTTTGTTCCTATGATGGGGTAGTTTTCAGGTTTCTCTACTAGTTCCCACACATTGTTTCTTTCAAACTGATTTAGTTCTTCTTGCATAGCAATTATCCAATGATCATCTATTATGGCTTCATTTATATTTTTAGGTTCAATCATAGACACAAAAGCCATATTATTGCATAAATCTTTAAGAGAATGTCTAGTTGTTACCCCTTTTGAGATATCACCAATAATGTTGTCAAGGGGATGATCTTTTGAAGCTTTCCATTCTTTTGGAAGTTCATAATTTGATTTGGCTTCTTATGGAGGATCTTCATTGCTTCCTTTCCCTTTTCCTTTAGAATCTTGTCCATGAATATGCATTTGTTCTAAAGATTCTGCAACATCATCGAAAATATCCTTTCTCAGAGAAATAGCATTAGACTCATCAAAGGAAACATGAATAGATTCTTCAATAGTCATAGTTCTTTTATTATATACTCTATAAGCTTTACTGTGCAAGGAATATCCAAGGAAAATTCCATCATCTGACTTAGCATCAAATTTTCCTAAGTTTTCATTACCATTGTTTAATACAAAGCATTTGCAACCAAAAACATGAAGATGTGAAATATTGGGTTTTCTACCATTAAACAGTTCATATGGAGTTTTCTTTAAAATGGGTCTTATTAAAGACCTATTCATGATATAACATGCAGTATTAACGGCTTCAGCCCAAAAATATTTTGGAACAGGAGTATCATTCAATAAGGTTCTAGCAATCTCTTCCAAAGATCTATTTTTCCTTTCAACAACTCCATTTTGTTGAGGGGTTCTAGGTGCAGAAAAATTATGTTCAATGCCATGCTTTTCACAAAATAAATCAAATTCTTTATTTTCAAACTCATCCCCATGATCACTCCTAATAGATATAATTTTGAGATTTTTCTTATTTTGAATAATTTTTGCTAGTTTCCTAAATGCTTGAAATGCATCATTCTTATGAGTGATAAATAATGTCCAAGTATATCTAGAATAGTCATCAACTATAACAAGGGCATAGTAACTTCCTCCAAGACTCATGATTCTAGAAGGTCCAAACAAATCCATGTGTAATAATTGTAAAGGTTGAGTAGTTGAAACAATGTTTTTGGATTTGAATGAAACTCTAGTTTGTTTTCCTTTTTGACATGCATCACATAGTCTATCTTTTTCAAATTTTAGTTTAGGCAAACCAACAACTAAATCTTTTGAAATCAATTTATTTAAGTGTTCCATGTTTATGTGAGCAATATGTTTATGCCATAGCCATGGATCATCATCTTTGCTAAGAAAACATTTATTATTTTCTAGTTTTTGACTTAAGTCTATCATATAAACATTGTTAAATCTATACCCTATATGCTTTATGTTAGTATCATGTTTATGTTCAATAAGACATTTTTGAGAATCAAATGATACTAGATAGCCCTTATCACATAATTGACTAACACTAAGCAAGCTATGCTTAAGGCCTTCAACAAGTAGAACATTTTCAATGGAGTTTGAAGAATTTGTACCTATTTTTCAACTCCAAGAATTCTACCTTTGTTGTTATCACCATAAGTAACATGCACACTTTTCTTGGGAGAGATATGTGTGAATTTTGATGAATCTCCCGTAATATGCTTTGAAGAACCGCTATCTATGTACCATTTCTTCTTCAAAGATCCCTACATGATTAAGTTTGTGACTTAGGTACCCAAACTTTATTGGGTCCTTGTGTGTTAGTGTTGACTAAAGATCCTTTTGGGACCCATATCATTTTGATATTGTTGCAATTTTTCCTAAAATAACATGTAGATGTGCAATGCCCTCTTCTTCCACAATAGAATCATGTAATGAAAGGAGAATTGTATTTTTGTGAGAAAGAAAAGAAATTTTTGTAAAACTTTTGTTGTTTTTCTGGTTTGTATCCAATTCCTGCTTTATCAAAAATACATCTTTGATTTCCTAATATGGCATCTAGATTATTCTTGCCAATTGAAAATTTTGCAAGTGCGTTTTTCAAATTTTTAATTTCTTCTACATATTTGCTACAACATTTACATAAATTTACTTTTTCATTAGTCATAGTAGAAACATAATCTTTATCACTAGATTTAGAGATTGAAACTTCAGTTTTAAGAATATCTATTTCTTTGTTTAATTTTGAAATTTCTTTCTCTAATTCTGAAATTGTTTTCTTAGATGAAGAGACAAGTTTTGCTAGTTTAATTGATTCACTATGTAATTCAGCAAATGCATCTTGTAACTCATCAAAAGAAATAGATTTGTTAGAAGATGTTACCTCTTCGCCGCTTTCATAATTTTTGCTCATTAGACATAGATTAACCATTTCTTTTTCAGAATCATTAGACGATTCTAAGTCATTGTCATCCCATGTGATATAGGCCTTCTTTGCCTTCTTATCTCCAATAGTCTTCTTTTCAGACTTCTCTATCTTTCTCTTAAAGATTGGACAATCAGCCCTCAAATGTTCGGGTTGATTGCACTCAAAGAATTTTGGGATTTGAGATGACTCTTCAGTTCTTCTTTTAGGTTTGAAGTTTTGTCTTCTTTGATTTCCTCTCATTCTAATAAATTTGTTGAATCTTTTGACAGAGAGGCTAAGATCTTCATCTTCATCTAAGTCAATTGAATCTTCTATGTCACTTTCCTCTTGGATTGAAGATGAGGCTTTAAGAGCAATTCCCTTCTTCTTTTTATCATTTTCTTCATGTTGATTTAGTCTTTGCAACTCCATCTCATGTTCCTGTAATTTTCCAAATAGAGTAGCAAGAGACATAATAGACAAATCTCTAGATTCTGTTATGGCTGTTACCTTTGGTTGTCATTCTCTACTTAAACATCTTAATACTTTATTTATGAGATCCTCGTTTTGAAAAGTTCTTCCTAAAGATGCAAGATGATTAACTATATGTGTAAATTTTTTCTGCATATCTTGTATACTTTCATTTGTTTTCATCCTAAATAATTCATACTCATGAGTTAGAGTATTTATCCTAGATCTTTTGACATCAGTTGTTCCCTCATGTGTAACTTGTAGAGTGTCCCACATATCCTTAGCACTCTTACAATTTGACACCCTAAAATATTCATCCATTCCTAGGGCAGAAGCAATGATATTTTTAGCCTTTAAATTGTACTGCACTAATCTTCTTTCTTCTTCAGACCACTCTTCTCTAGGTTTCTCTATTGTTGTATTTCCAACCACCATGGTGGATACATAAGGTCCAACTTCTATGGCTTCCCAAATGTTTAAGCCTATTGCCTGAATGAAAATTTGCATTCGGGTTTTCCAGTAGTGGTAACCCTCTCCATTAAAAAAAGGAGGCCTATTTATTGAATTTCCTTCTGGGAATAAGAAGTTTGATGAGGCCATTATTCTTGAAGCTTCTAAACTTTATACAAGAATGAAGCTCAGATACCACTTGTTGGACAAGTGGCCTCAGATATCTTAAGAAGGGGGGGGGGTTGAATTAAGATATCACAAACTATTCCCCAGTTAAAAATTCTACTTTTAATTTAACCCAACTACCCAAGATTCCTTTTAAACAAGAACTCCTTGATAATAATGCAAATTTATCTTACTAAATAAAAATAATAAGCAATAAATAGTAAAGGAGTTTAAGGGAAGAGAAAATGCAAACTCAGATTTATACTGGTTTGACCACACCTTTGTGCCTACGTCCAGTCCCCAAGCAACCCGCTTAAGAGTTCCACTATCTTGCAAAATCCCTTTACAAGATCTGAACCACACCAGGACAACCCTTCCTTTGTGTTCAGATTTCTTTACAACAAGAGACCCTTGGTCTCTTAATCCCTTTTTAGAAATAGAAAGAAGAGAAGAAGAAATCTCTCTTGAAAGAGATAGGTTGAACAATTTGAGCACTCAATTAATTCCTTATTGAATTGTAAGTGTATTGGCCAAGGAATTCTTAAGAGGATAAAATGATTTTGCTTCTTGAGAGGATAAGACTTTTTGTTCTGAAAAACTCTAAGCAAATTCGTGTTCCAAGTCACATATAAATAGACCTTTGATGGCCATGTAAAAACCATTTGAAAAGATGTGACCCTTGGAAATAATTTTCTGAAAATCTCCTCTGGTAATCGATTACAAGACTTGTGTAATCGATTACAGGCTTTAAAATTTGAATCAAAACGTTTAGTAACTGCTGGTAATCCATTACCATTCATGTGTAATCGATTACACAGTGTAAAGTTTGAATTCAAATTTCTAATAGCTGTTATAAGTTATTTTGGCCACTGGTAATCGATTACATCCTCTGGTAATCGATTACTAGAGAGTAAATCTCTTGAAAAAGAAACATTTTTGCTTAAATTTTTTGGCCAAACCTTTTGCAGTTTCAATTTGCAATTCCCTTCCTAAAAACACTAGAGATCTTCTTGATGTTGTATCTTGTATTCTTGTCTTGAATTAAACTTGAGAATTTGTCTTGTATTCAAAACATCACGATCATATGGCATCATCAAAGGCAAAGTCTTTGCTTCTACAGTACCCGCTTCCCTGCTATGCTTTATGCAAAATCATGTCTGGGGGAGCAGAGTAGCTAACCTATGGATGCCCCAGTATATTCACATCGTTGTCCCTCTTCTAAGACCAATGGATGCCCCAAGAATTGGTTGATAGCATCTGTGCCATAGGGAATCCATTGACCCTGCACTCTGGAGCGCTTATCCATGACGCCTTCTTTAGTAGGCCAGGCATTAGCATAAAACTCCATGACTACTTCAGGATCATATTTAGCCATGGGCTCTACCAGCTGCGTCCAATGCTTCCTTGCAATTTCTTCCTGAAATTTTGTATACTCACCCTCTGATAGTTGGACCCGCCTTTCCTTAAGAAAAGACCAATCTTTAATCACTTCAAAACGACACTGGTGTTCCTTGCTTCGGAAGTGGTGCCTATCAAACTCAATGTCTACAGGTGGAGCCATACTTGATCCTTCTCCTATAGTGGCTTTCCTAGCTTTTTTAGCAGAAAGTTTCTTCGGGCCATTTGTGACAACACAAACAAAGGCAAAACGACACTAGTATCTTAGCAAAATTTATTTTCAAAAATGAGCTAGCCATTGAATTTTTTCTTCTTTATATATATATATATGCATGTATATATATGTATGTATATATACTTTTTCATATATTTAATTTATTTTTAGCAACTAAGAAGCTAATCTGCGCACACCTTCAGTCCAAAATAGCCTTCAACCAAAAAACTACACTAAGCACAAATTCAATCCACCTAGCTACTCCAATTTTAACAAGAAAATGGTGGTGATTCAAACCTAACAAGTTACTTTCCCATTAACAACTCAAATGATTTTCTCAATTCAATTCACAGCCCTATGTAAATTATCAATTTGAGTTGATATCATACCTAATTAAGTGACTAAACATGTTTAACATTTCAAAACTTAAAGAGAACATAGTTTAACCTTTGTGGCATTTCATCGAACACTTGGTGTGCACATGTTTAAGCATGCAAAAATGAGGATTCGAGCATAATCAAACAATGAAAAAAGGTAAACCAACAAGGATGGCCTACTATGATTCAAACCAACACACTTTTACACAAAAAGAAACAACTAAACAACCATCATCTATGTTGCATTTTCCATTCAAAAAGAAAGCACAAATCATCAAACATAAAATGAAACTTCGAGCTGAAGATGATTCTTACTTGGATGAGATAAAAGGAATTCAAAAGATTTGAAGGGAATGTGCACTTAGATGGCTTGATGCTGCTGCCAAAATGGATGCCTCATGGGTTTTGAGTGATGAAGCTTTGAATTTTTTTTGGAGAAAATGGGGGTGAAATCTGATTTCACCCCTTATTTAAGCTACTGTTTGCGCTGACTCACCCAGGCGAGTTAAATTTTTTTTATAAGCCTTATAATTATGTATAAATCCTAGGCAAATTCATGAGATAATTCAAAAAGAAAAATGAACAATACCAACTCGCAATAGAAAGCATAAAGCATAAAATTAAAGAGCAAAGTTTAGAGATACTAGGTTGTTCCTAGGAGCGCTTCTTTAACGTCTTTAGCCAGACGCATGGTTGTAGCCGAGGCTTTGCCATCTCATCCTTCCTAATTCTTTTCTTCGATCATGAGCAAATCTGATCATGGACTTAGCACCTGTTGGAACCTGCTCTAATGCTTGAAAAATAGAATGTTAACATGCAAATGTTTAAAATGCTATGACATGCTCGCATCGCCTTTCCTATTTGCCTCTAGGTCTACTCAAGGCTCACGCGTGGCGCCTATCACAACCCAAAATGACTCTTCATTTTTTATTTGCAAAACTTTTAGAGATGATAAGATGCAATCACATGCATGTTTGTATTGAACATTCATTTAGTGCAACAATTAACCAAGTGTTTTTGTTCAATTTTACTCAACGCTTACGGCACCCCTTCCGAACGTGCTGAACAAGCGACTTCTGATCGGGCAGATTCGGCCATTGGCTCTGGAGCGCAGGTCATGTGCGCGAGCAAAGCCGGAGTGTACATTCATACCCAACGACGATAAAAAGTGCAAAAGACACACATTTAGAGAGAGAGAGAGAGAGAGAGAGATACAAAACATCAATCCATATTTATTAACATTGCGATTTATTGTTTACAATGATAGCCTAATACATGAAGATGCTAACGAGTCCTTGGGGGGGCCCAAACAGCGAGCCTTTAAACTTCCCAAGCATTATGCATAGTATCACTTGACAACATTAGAATTCACAGGTGAAGGCAGCTCTTTATCATCCATGTTCATGATTAACAGTGCTCCACTCGAGAAAGCCTTCTTTACCACAAAGGTCCTTCAAAGTTAGAGGCCCATTTCCCTCAATGATCTTTCTGAACATGCAATACTTTCTTCAAAACAAGGTCCCCCTTGCTGAACTCACGTGGGCACATCCTTTTGTCAAATGCGCTCTTCATTCTGCTCTGATATAGCCGCCCACGACTCATGGGGGCCAATCTTTTTCCCTCAATAAGATTTAACTGGTCAAAACGTGCCTGGGCCCATTGCACTTCTTCCAATCCTGACTCTGCTAGAATTCTTAGAGAGGGAATCTCCACCTCAAAAGGGAGCATAACTTCCATCCTATACACCAAAGAGAACGGGGTTGCTCCAGTAGAAGTGCATATAGTAGTTCAAAAACCATGCAAAGTGAAGGGTAGCATTTCATGCCAATCCTTGTATGACGCTGTCATCTTTTGAACAATCTTTTTGATGTTTTTGTTGGCAGCCTCAACCACCCCATTCATCTTGGGCCAATAAGGCATTGAATTATGGTGTTGGATTTTGAAATCCTCACACATTTCCTTCATCATTTAGTTGTTCAAATTGGTGGCATTATCGGTGATGATCTTCCTAGGCAACCCATATCTGCAAATTATTTCTTTCTTGATGAACCTGGCCACCACCTTCCTAGTCACATTAGCATATGAGGCTGCTTCCACCCATTTGGTGAATTAATCAATGGCGACTAAGATGAAATGATGCCCATTCAAAGACTTGGGTTTGATAGCCCTAATCACATCTATGCCCCACATAAAAAACGGCCATGGTGTTGACAACACATTCAACGACACAGGTGGAACATTAACATTATCCGCAAAGGTTTGGCATTTGTGGCATTTCCTCATGAGAACTCAATAATCTTTTTCCATGGCAATCCAGTAATACCTGGCTCTCAAAATCTTTTAGGCCATGGTGTGCCCATTTGCATGGGTGCCAAAGGATCCTTCATGTACCTCAAATAGTATCTACTCGGCCTTATTTGCATTCACACACCGAAGCAATACCATATAACGGTTTCTTTTATATAGGACATCCCCACTCAGGAGGAAACTGGCTGCCAACCTCCGTAATGTCCTCTTGTCATTGTCAGAGGCCTTAGGTGGGTATTCCTTGTCCTTAATGTATCATTTGATATCGAAGTACCAAGGCTTACCATCCTTCTCTTCTTCTATCAAACAATAGTGTGCAAGCTCAACACGACATTTGATGTTGATGCATGGCAAATCTCCATGAGGGCTTACTTTGATCATGGACGATATAGTGGCAAGGGTGTAAGCCATTTGGTTTTTCTCTCTGGGAATGTGATGAAATGATATATCATCAAAGAGTTCCATCAATCCCTTGACGTAAGCATGGTAAGGCACCAACTTGTGGACTCTGGTCTCTTATTCACCTTTCAACTGATGAATTACCAACACCAAGTCTTCGTATACTTTAAGTAACTTGTACAGTTGATTGCTGTTGGGATCCCTAGGGCGTATGCTTCGTACTCTGCCATATTATTTGTACAATCAAAACACAATCTAGCCGTGAAAGGCAAACACTATTTGTCTGGCGAAACCAACACTGCCCTAATTCCATGACCTAATGCATTAGACACACCATCAAACCATACAATCCACTTATCTCTGTCTTCATCTTCACCTTCTTCCTCAAACAGGGCCATAAAATCGTCGTCAGGGAATTCTGGATACATAGACTGATAATCACTTATGGGTTGTTGAGCTAGATAATTTGCCAAGGCGCTTCCTTTTACTGCCTTTTGGGTGACATAAACAATATCCAACTTTGACAACAAAACCTGCCATCGAGCTATTCTCCCAGTCAGAGCGGGCTTTTCGAAGATGTACTCAAGTGGATCCATTTTGGATACCAACCAAGTAGTGTAACTCAACATATATTGCCTCAAACGGTGAGTTGCCCATGCTAAGGCGTAACATCTCCTTTCTAGTAACGAGTAGTTCATCTCGCATGCTGTGAATTTCTTGCTTCAGTAATAAATGGCTTGGTCTTTCTTTTCAGATTCATCGTGTTGCCCCAACACACACCCCATTGACTCATCTAACACTGTCATCTATAGAATAAAAGGTCTTTGATCGAGGCCGTACCCGAATCAAATAAACATTAAAATGCAGTAACTAGGAAGTGATCCTAGGTCGTTTCCCAACGAGCAATGATACACCAAATGTTCATAACAAATAGTAGGAAAATAGTAACGAATGGGGGGGGGGGCTTGTTTGCCTTTGTAAATTAAACAGCGAATAGATGTGAATTAGAAAATATCAGAATTAAAACACGTTGCTTCCCCTTCATTCACAAGCAAGTCTCTTATCCTAGGTTACGAGAGTTTATCCTTATTCAGTTCAACCACTTAATTCAACCCTAAATTAAATTACTAAGCGAAATTTAACATAAGGCATTCATTATGTGATTAAGCAACACATACACCAATTACTCATAAACGATCATTAAGCATGAATGTAAAATAAGCACAGAGACAATTAATCAAGCACTAAGCATGCATGAATTAATAGCAACAAATTCAAAGTAATTAGTGAAGAGGAAAAACTGAATAGAATTTAATAGTAATAATAGAACCTCAAAGAGAAATGTGTTTGATCCTCTAGAGAAAACAACGCTGGAGACTTAGCCTTCCATTAATCAATAGAGAACGAAATTATGGATTGAAGAACGAAATTTTATTGTTGAAACGAAGAAGTGTCTAAAAGAAGAGAAGCCTAAAACTAAAAACGAAAACAGGAGAGAGAGAGAGAGAGAGGAGAGAAAGAAGAGAGGGCCTAAACTAGAACCTTGGTGTTGTTATATAGTTTTTCAGCCCCAAAGCTTACAAATCTATTTTAAATCCAAGCCCATAAATAAAATAAAATCAAATCTAGATAAGATAAGATAAGAAAATATCTAGATGAAATAATATCTAGATGAGATCAAATCTAAATAATATCTAGATAAGATAAAGTCTAGATAAGATAAAATTTTGTAGAATAAAATAGTCTGCCCTCTTCAAGTCCAAGCCCAATTTTGGATTTAAGCCCAATGCTTCATTAATTCCTGAAATTAGATTAAAAACATCAAATTAGTTGAATGGGCCCAAATTATAAAACTGCCTAATTAATTTGACAATTAAGACTAATCAGTAATTAAAATGGTGCAAAAAAGGGTTAAGAAATAGGAGAAAATAATGGCACATCAAAAACCCCCTATACTTAGCCTTTTGCACTCCTGGGCAAAATGAAACAAAGAACAAAATCCAAGGATATCAAATAGAGACAAGCAAAAACATTTACATATTCCTCAATGAACATCAAGGAATGAAAGGAATGGGTAACATCTAACATGAAGAGATCCAAAGAGTCAAGACATTCGTGAAAATCATCCAAGCAACCCAATCATGGCAAAATAGTTAATCAGCTCAAGAATGAAAAGTGATACAGCCTCACAAGATATACACTCTATCTCTCAAGTGTCTAGGCTACTGTTTACTCTCGAAGCACCCATGAAAACAAACACCACATAGACTTGGCAAAATTCTAAAATTGACAACAACTTGACAAACACATGCACATGATCAAAAGGTCTTTAAAGGTTGTAATGGGGCTAAGGACAAGGTAGGAAAAATAATATGGAATAAGTAGCTAAATCCCAAAGGAATAGAGAAACAATGGGGAATAAGTGGAAATTAAGAAGAAGTAGTAAACCCAAACCCTCTAATATCAATAAAATCAACCAAGGCTCCCAAATTAAGTCCTCATAACAAGACCTCATTTATTCAACATCACTTCTTTTCTTCTCTTTTTGTTTTTTTTAACAGTACGAATTTGCAGCAATTGAAATTTATTTTTTATTTTTTTAAAACACACATACCCCCCCCCCCCCCCCCCCCCCCT
>NC_038250.2:37713479-37745020 GCF_000004515.6 Glycine max | reverse complement strand
AAATACATCATGAAGCATAGCCAACAAAACAAGTTGTCCAATGAAACAAAAACCCCCCATACTTATTCCCAAAACAATTCCAAAGCTCCAAAATTCCTTAAGGATATGGTGATATCATGGTTTTTCACTTAAGGCTTGTAGTGAGCTTCAAAACAAGGAAAGGGAAACAAGGCTCAAAAGGGCTATCAAAGGAATTAATTCAAGGTAAGTCCATTTGGCTAGAAGCTTATAAGAACAAAATTGCCTAAATCATTTCCAAATATGCATGTGAATTAGGAAGCATCAACAAGAATCAAGCCAAGGTTATTGTGCAAGCAATCAATGGGGCAAAACACACCAAAAGATTATGATGATGGATGGCTCAAATTCTCACAAAGGTAAACTTATCACTTTCAAATTGAGCTTTCAAAACTATCATGACATGTACAGGAAAAACAAGGATTTCAAATCACAAAATGTCAAGAGACTTTTATTTTCAAAACAATTACCCATTTCTTGAACATATCCTATAATTCAAAGAAAAATATGCAAATTTGTACATGCAAACAGAATTGACCTAAAATATTAAACTAGAAACCCAACAAAACTAACAAAACTAACAAATTTAACACAAACAAAACTAACAAAACTAGCAAAACCAAAACCAAAGAACACTCCCCCCATACTTACACAACACATTGTCCTCAATGTAGCACAATTAAAAGATAAAGAACAATCAAAGAAATCAATAAAATTTGGACAAGTGCAATAAAAGTAAAGAAGGAGACAGAAGAAAGAAAACTCCCTAAGTCATGGCGGAAAAGAAGTAAGGTGTAGTAACGAGATCATTTGACCAAGGACAACCCCCAATGCGTAATTGGATGTATCGCACAATAGCTCAAATGGGGTTGTCCAATCAGGTGCCTGAATGATAGGGGTGGTAGTCACTGCACGCTTGAGGCAATCAAAAGCCTCTTTGCATTGGTCATCAAAATCAAACTCCACCTCCTTTTGCAGCAGATTGGATAGTGGAAGGGCCACTTTGCTAAAATCCTTGATAAAACGCCTATAAAACCCTACATGACCAAGAAAAGAACGAACCTCTCGCACGCAAGAGAGGTAAGGCAATTGTGAAATAACAAAATTTTTTGTAGGATCTACTTCAATGCCCTTATCGGAAATAATGTGACCTAAAACTATACCTTGCTCAACCATAAAATGACATTTTTCAAAATTTAGAACAAGGTTAGTTTCAATGCATCTATTCAAAACCTTTTCCAGACTATCCAAACAAATATCAAAAGAGGATCCATAAACAGTAAAATCATCCATAAACACCTCTATGCAAATTTCTAAAAAATCACTAAAAATACTAATCATGCACTGCTGGAAGGTACCAGGGGCATTGCACAAGCCGAAGGACATCCTCCTATAGGCAAAAGTGCTGAAGGGGTAGGTGAATATGGTCTGTTCCTGATCCTTAGGAGCAATAGTGATTGGCATATAACCAGAAAAACCATCAAGGAAACAGTAGTGTGATTTACCTGCCAGGCATTCAAGCATCTGGTCAATGAATGGCAGTGGAAAATGGTCCTTTTTGGTAACCTGGTTCAACCTCCTATAGTCGATGCAGACTCTCCAACTGTTCTGCACCAAAGTAGGAATCAACTCCTCCTTCTCATTTTTTATCACGGTGAGGCCAGTTTTCTTCAGGACTACCTGGATGGGACTCACCCATTGGCTGTCGGAGATAGGATAAATGATTCCAGCTTGCAAAAGCTTGGCTATCTCCTTCTTTACTACATCAAGAATCACTGGGTTGAGTCTTCTCTGTGGTTGTCTTACTGGTTTAACCCCATCCTCTAAATTTATTCGATGCATACATGTGGATGGACTAATACTAGGAATGTCTGCCAGGGTCCAGCCTATAGCCTTCTTATGCTTCTTGAGAACTGATAACAGCTTCTCCTCTTACTTATCAGCAAGGGAGGCAGATATAATTATTGGGAAACTTTTACTATCATCCAAATAAGCATATTTTAAATTTGATGGCAGAGGCTTCAATTCTGGTGTGGGTGGCTGGATAATGGTAGAAAGAGATGGTTTCTTAGCCTGTACCTCATAAAGAAAGTCAGAGGTATGTGTACTTCCTGAAACATGGTTAGTTCTATCTGACTCTAGAAAATCAATCTCAAGAGGTAAAACATCATCAGACATGTAATCAATATAAATTTCAGATTCACTCTCAGCATCAAATTCAGACATATGATCAAGTACAAATTCAGATTCAATGCATGAAGAGTGACAGGCATGCAGATTAGAATGAAGATCAGTCATGTATTCATCAACAATATGGTCAATTATTTCAACACGAAATACAGAAAGATCTTCAGATGGGTGTTTCATAGCATCAAGAATATTAAAATGAATAGTTATATCACCAAACTCCATAGATAGTGTGTCTGCATATACATCTATCTTAGTTCTAGCAATTTTCATAAAAGGTCTGCCTAAAATGATGGGAACGAATCCTTTAGAAAATCCCTCCTCCATATTCAAAATATAAAAATCAACAGGGAAAATCAGTTCACCAACTCTAACTAAGACATCCTCTATGAAACCAGCAGGATAGGCAACACTTCTATTAGCTAAATGAATTACCACATCAGCTGATTGCAAGGGACCAAGAGATAGAGAATTAAAGATAGACAGAGGCATCACACTAACAGAAGCTCCTAAATTTAGCATGGCATTGTCAAACTTATTGTTCCCTATAATACAAGGTATGCTGAATGTACCTGGATCTTTACATTTTTCAGGGATTTGGGGAACAAATTTACCAATCAATGCGGAGACATTTCTGCCCATACTAATTCTTTCACTTCCTTTAAGCTTCCGCTTATGAGTGTACAACTCTTTCAAGAATTTAGCATATCTTGGAATTTGCTTTATTGCATCCAGCAGAGGTATGTTTACCTCTACTTTTCTAAATGTTTCCAAGATCTCCTTCTCTGCCTCTTCCATTTTTTTGTTCGAAATTGCTCTTGGCGGGAATGGAAGAGCGATATGCTGCTTCTTTTTAGATTCACCTGCATAGAAATTGTTAGGTAACTTACTCTTTAAATTTTTGTCATCATCTTTTTCTGGAGTAGAGTGAAGTTGGGCAGGTTCATTTGCGGATGAGGAAGATGTTGTTGGTTGAGGTCCTTGACACTGCTTTCCTGACTTCAAAGCAATGGCACTCACATTTTTGGGATTTTGGACAGATTGAGAAGGTAATCTCTCAGAATTTTGGGACTCTTGTTGATTTAACTGTGTAGCCAATTGTCCCATCTAATTAGTTAAGCTCTGAATGGAGGCTCTGGTCTCTTATTGAAACTACATGTTTTGCATAGTCATTTGCCTCACAAGTTCTTCAAGGGAAGGTTGCGGAGGAGCCTCAACTGTTTGTTGTTTCTGGGGCTATTGTTGTTGTTGTTGTTGTTGTTGCTGCTGGATTGGTGGAGGAACGTATGGTCTGCTTGGGCCAGCAGCATTATAAAAATAAGGTTGTTGTTGTTGCTGCTGCTGTTGTGAAGGATTTGACCATCTAAGGTTGGGATGATTCCTCCACCCGGGATTGTACCTGTTGCTAGAGAGGTCATAATTGTTTTGTTGTGGCTGATTTTGCTGCTGAGGTTGAGGAGGTCTATTGTAGATGTTTACAGCATAAGCTTCAGGCTGTTCAATTGCTTCAGATTGTTGCACAAAAGGGCAAAGGTCTGTGTGGTGGTCAGCAGAGGAGCATAAACCACAGAGTCTGGTGACAGGTGCAGATTTTTTATTCATGGCCAGTTGGGTTACCAGGTTAACCAAGGCATCTAGTTTGCCTTCAAGCTTCTTAGTCTCAACTGATGAAGATGAATTCGTGGCTACTTTATGCACTCCTCTAATGACAATAGCATCATTTTTGGCACTAAATTGCTAGGAGTTTGAAGCCATCTTCTCAATTAAATTTCTGGCTTCAATAGGGGTCATGTCTCCAAGGGCTCCACCACTGGCAGCATCAATCATACTTCTCTCCATGTTACTGAGTCCTTCATAAAAATATTGGAGAAGAAGCTGCTCAGAAATCTGGTGGTGAGGGCAACTGACACATAGTTTTTTAAATCTCTCCCAATATTCATATAGGCTCTCTCCACTGAGTTGCCTAATGCCTGAAATATCCTTTCTAATGGTCGTGGTCCTAGAAGCAGGGAAATTTTTTTCTGAGAATACTCTCTTGAGGTCATCCCAGCTCGTGATGGACCTTGGAGCAAGGTAATATAGCCAGTCCTTTGCCACTCCCTCTAAAGAATGAGGAAAATCCTTTAGAAATATGTGATCCTCCTGGACATCTGGGGGTTTCATGGTGGATCAGACAATATGGAATTCTTTCAAATGTTTGTGCGGGTCTTCACCTGTAAGGCCATGAAACTTTGGAAGCAAATGGATCAGTCCAGTTTTAAGAACATATGGGACATCCTCATTAGGGTATTGGATGCACAAGCTTTCGCAGGTGAAATCAGGTGCAACCATTTCCCTTAGAGTCCTCTCACGGGATGGAGATTGTGCCATGTTCTCAAAATGTTCAAAATTATAATGCTCAAAATCAGGATGTTCAAAATCACCAATAATAGAATGCACAGACTCACCAGTAACAGAATGCTCAAAAGGTATAAAATGTTCTGGGAAAGTAGGATGCACACTATGCCTAACTAATCTATGAAATGTTCTATCTATTTCAGGATCAAAGGGTTGTAAGTCAGATGGATTGCCTCTAGTCATACACTATATTCAGCATGCACAACTAGTTGCCTTCTTATGCAAGTAACAATGTAGGTTTGAACTACAACTACCATTAAAAGATATCCAAATGACTTGAAACTGTGTGAGCAACCTTATAAAATGATGAGAAGATAGCACAAAAAATTTCAAACAAATTCAAAGTCTAACTATAGAAGCTAAAAATGATAAGTTAAGAAAAATAAGAGAATATTACTTGGAAAATAAAATTTTTTTGACAGAATCGCAATTTTAGGAAGAAGGAACCCTCAGCCGACCTACGGCGGGCTGCCACGGCATGGGAAATTTTTTTCTACCCCAAATACATATATAATAATAGCGATTCTGATAACCGGAGTTTGAAGTTTTGACAAAAATCAAATTTGCTACTTTTTTGGAACTTTCAAATCTGACCAAACTAAGAGCTCCAACTATTTTTCCCACAAAATATGGATCAAAAGAAGTGACCACAAAAAAATTCAGCCAAAAATAACAACTATAGTGACCAAAACAAAAAATCCCAATTAATTCAGCAAGGGTGGTCTCTAAAATCTGTCGCTAAGGGATTTCCACTATTATCCTGTTTTCTAGTTCAACAAAAGTGGTCGCTAAATCCGTCGCAAATCACTATTCACAGCAAAACACAAAACTGAAACAGGGGAAGCGCTGAACAGAAAAACTAAAACAAAACACCACACTAAACAAAATAACAAGACCCTAAACACACTTAACGCAACACTAACACACACTAGCACAACACACGAAAGCATAAAACAACTAAACATAAAACATGAATCACTAGCTATTATGAACCTTTGGACACTGCTCCCCAGCAACGACGCCAAATTTGATTGAGGTCGTACCCGAATCAAATAAACATTAAAATGTAATAACTAGGAAGTGATCCTAAGTCGTTTCCTAACGAGCAATGATACACCAAATGTTCATAACAAATAGTAGGAAAATAGTAACGAATGGGGGGGGGGGGTTGTTTGCCTTTGTAAATTATACAGCGAATAGATGTGAATTAGAAAATATCATAATTAAAACATGTTGCTTCCCCTTCATTCACAAGCAAGTCTCTTATTACGAGAGTTTCTCCTTATTCAGTTCAACCACTTAATCCAACCCTAAATTAAATTACTAAGAGAAATTTAACATAAGGCATTCATTATGTGATTAAGGAACACATACACCAATTACTCATAAATGATCATTAAGCATGAACATAAATTAAGCGCAGAGACGATTAATCAAGCACTAAGCATGCATGAATTAATAGCAACAAATTCAGAGTAATTAGTGAAGAGGAAAAACTGAACAGAATTTAACAGTAATAATAGAACCTCAAAGAGAAATGTGCTTTATCCTAAAGAGAAAATAACGCTGGAGACTTAGCCTTCCATTAATCAATAGAGAACGAAATTATGGATTGAAGAGCGAAATTTTATTACAGAAACGAAGAAGTGTCTAAAAGAAGAGAAGCCTAAAACTAAAAACGAAAACAGGAGAGAAAGAAGAGAAGGCCTAAACTAGAACCCTGGTGCTGTTATATAGTTTTTCAGCCCCAAAGCTTACAAATCTATTTTAAATCGAAGCCCATAAATAAAATAAAATCTAATCTAGATAAGATAAGATAAGATCTAGATGAGATCAAATCTAAATAATATCTAGATAAGATAAAGTCTAGATAAGATAAAATTTTGTAGAATAAAATAGTCTGTCATCTTCAAGTTCAAGCCCAATTTTTGGATTTAAGCCCAATGCTTCATTAATTCCTGAAATTAGATTAAAAACATCAAATTAGCTGAATGGGCCCAAGTAATAAAACTGCCTAATTAATTTGACAATTAAGACTAATCAGTAATTAAAATTGTGCAAAAAAGGGTTAAGAAATAGGAGAAAATAATGGCACATCAGTCTTCCAGGAACTGGGGGTACGAGCACAGGATGATTCATCAAACACCATTTAATTCTCCCAAATGCTACCTGATGTGAATCTTACGGGGCGGATCGTTTGATACAGGCTACGAAGGTATGGATGACGCCACTTCCGGTGAAGGAAGATAAGTCAGGGTAGACACCACTTTCGGTGAAGGAAGATAAGTCAGGGTAGACGCCACAAGGATTACCTTGATAAGTCTGATAATTGGTTCAACAAGGAACCCAGAGACAAACTCTCACCAAATTTGATCAACATGCCAAAAGTTTTTTTTATTCAAAACAAAAACCAATACTTATAATGTATCTGAACAAAAAGATAAAAAATAGACATGGGCCTTCTAAATAGTTTGGGCCAAAATTACAATAAATAAAAATTATAACTAAAAAACATATTTAACTTGGGCCTTCAAATTAATCTGGGCCTTCAGCAACAATTAATAGTCTTGATAGTGTCTCTGCCTCTGGGCCTTCATCCTTCTCCACTTGGGCCTTCATCCTTCTCCACTCGGGGGCTTTATCCTTCTCCACTTGGGCCTTCGCCCTTCTCCACTTGGGCCTTTAGCCTGTATTTGGCCAATTTCAGGATTCTCATCATTCCCTCCTTCTTGGAAAATATTTGCCCTCAAATGTCCAGGATCATCACCAGGTTCAAGTACCACTTCCTTCCTTTTCTTGTTGGCTTGCTTAGTATAACTTTCATTCTTCTTTGCAATTTGCACCTTCACTTGGTCATACAATCTTTTCACATACTCAACTTTGACCTGTGCATCCTTATGCTGAGTCTCTTGGGGCTTGCTGTTGTAAGTTGGCTTGTTAGGCAATGAAGCTTCTAGAAGGAGATCAACTTGATGTTCTATGCTTCTTGAAGGTGGCAGTCCATGAGGAATCTCCTTGGAAAAGACATCTTTAAATTCTTGCAATAAGGGTTGAACACTAGGAGAAACATAAATAGTTAACTGATTAGAATTATCACTCTCTCTCTTTTGTGTATCACTCTTTTCCTCGGGTGTATCACTCTTCTTTTTCATATTCCTTTGTGGAGCCTCACTATTTTCTTTCTCTTGTTCTCTCTTTTCTCTCATTCTGATTTGGTCATCACACACTTCTCTAGGGGATAGAGGTTTAAGAGTAAACGAGGAAGATTTGACTATTCGTCTGTAGGGCTCTTCTTTGTTACGGTTCAACAAACGTTGCATTTGTGTAGTCCACGCGTCCAGAAATAAGCGCTGAGATTCGTCCAGTTGATGATATACACCACCATTGTCACCAGCTCTTGCCATGATTAAGGAACAAAGAATTTTGCAGTAAATTAAAAAAAAATAAAAATTCAGAGCCTCACCACACTCTACTCACGTGTTTCTCTCTTTGATGGTAGTTCACTCGTGTTTGATGCTCTCAATATAGGCTTTTGTGTGATGTTTTCACTCTTGCCTTTTACCACTCATGTTCCCTCTTAAGTTCCTAGATGGACCGAATTTGACACACAAGGTAATATAAAATAAAAGGAAAGACAATATAATTATCAGAGTAATAGATTTGATTTGGGATAACAACTTGGACTTGATTTGGATAGCAGATTGGATTTGATATGCATAACAGATTAGATTTGATTTGATTTGGATAACAAATCTGATTTGGATAAAAAAAATTTGATTTGATTTGATTTGGATAATAGATCAGATTTGGATAACAAATTAGATTTAATTTGGATAACAAATATGATAACAAATAAGATAACAGATAGGATAACAGATAAGATAACAGATATGACAAGTAAACTTCAAATGCTCATAACTTTTGCTACGGTTGTCTGTTTGAGGCCCACTATATATCAAAACGCTCAGAATTCATAGGAGAATCTAGATAAGGGGATTTGTTCCACGATTTTATTTAAAAAAAACACCTCTAAATGCCTCAATTTCGTGTTCAAAGATCAAACACACACTTCTCTTTAAAAAAAATTTTGCATCTTTTTTTTTTTGACACAAAGTGTGAAAGACACAAGAAACAAGAACAAGAACGTGACAAGAACAAGAACAAGAATGAAACAAGATGTAAACAAGAATGCAAATAACAAAACACAAGATACAAACAAGAACGAAACAAGATGTAAACAAGAACGCAAAGAACAGAACACAAGACGCAAACAAGAACGAAACAAGATGTAAACAAAAACGCAAATAACAGAACACAAGACGCAAACAAGAACGAAACAAGATGTAAACAAAAACACAAATAACAGAAAAAGGACAAAACACGAACCTGCACAAATTACAAAGAAAAATAATAGGATAGGATAGAACCTGTATCAAGAGCCGAAGCTCTGATACCAGATGATGTGAACCTGAGTAGGAGCGGATCGCTTGATACAGGCTGTAGAGTTTTGGGATGACGCCACTTCCGGTGAAGGAAGATAAGTTAGGGTAGACGCCACTTCCGGTGAAGGAAGATAAGTCAGGGTAGATGCCACTTCCGGTGAAGGAAGATAAGTCTCGGTAGACGCCACAAGGATTATCTTGATAAGTCTGATAATTGATTCAACAAGGAACCCCTACAAACTCTCACCAAATTTGATCAACATGCCAAAAGTTTTTTTTATTCAAAACAAAAACCAATACTTATAGTGTATCTGAACAAAAAGATAAAAATAGACATGGGCCTTCTAAATAGTTTGGGCCAAAATTACAATAAATAAAAATTGTAACTAAAAAACATATTTAACTTGGGCCTTCAAATTAATCTGGGCCTTCAGCAACAATTAATAGTCTTGATAGTGTCTCTGCCTCTGGGCCTTCATCCTTCTCCACTTGGGCCTTCATCCTTCTCCACTCGGGGGCTTTATCCTTCTCCACTTGGGCCTTCGCCTTTCTCCACTTGGGCCTTTAGCCTGTATTTGGCCAATTTCAGGCCCAGATTAATTTGAAAGCCCACTACCTGACAATCATAGTCCCACTTAATAGACCGATTCTTACGCAACAACCTGAAAAAAGGCTCACAAGTGGCTGTTAACTACGATATGAACCTAGCGATGTAGTTTAACCTCTTTAAGAAACCCCAAACTTTCTTCTCTATACGCGGCTCAGGCATCTCAAGAATTGCTTTCACCTTATCCAGATCCACCTCTATCCCCTTCTGGCTAACAACAAAATCGAGCAACTTTCCGAATTTTACCCCAAACGTACACTTTGCGGGATTTAATCTCTACCTGTATTTACACAATCGCCCGAACAACCTTTGCAAATTGACTAGGTGCTCCTCTTCCGTTCTTGATTTTGTGATCTATTGTCCACATAGACCTTAATCTCCTTGTGCATCATGTCGTGGAATAACGCCACCATGGCCCACTGGTATGTTGCCCCAGCATTCTTCAGCCTAAATGACATCACTTTTTAGTAGAAGGTTTCCCATAGAGTAATGAAAGTTGTCTTCTCCATGTCCTCTAGTGCCATCTTTATCTTGTTATAACCTGGAAATCCATCCATGAAAGAGAATAGGGCAAAATAGGTCGTGTTATCCATGAGAACGTCGATGTGTGGTAAAGGAAAATTATCCTTTGGACTGGCTTGATTTAGATATCGATAGTCCACACATATTCACACCTTTCCACCCTTTTTTGGGACTGGCACGATATTGGCAACCCATTCTGGGTACCGGGTGACAGCCAAAAAACCTGCATCAAATTGTTTCTTTACCTCCTCCTTTATCTTTAGGGACATCTCAGGCTTCATTCTCCTCAACTTTTGTTTCACTGGGGAGCACTCGGGATTCAATGGTAGCCTATGTTGCATAATTTTTGAGCTCAAACCAGGCATATCCTGGTAAGACCAAGCGAAGATGTCTTAGTAGTCTTGTAAGCCACTAACTCATCTTGGATGTTAGCAGACACACAAGTGATGATCTTGACTTCGTTTTTCTCTTCACTAGTGCCCAAGTTAACAACCTCGGTCTCCTCTTGATCCAGCTTTATCTCTCTTTCTTCCCGTTCCACTATTCTTCTCAGATCCGGGAGGAATCCCTAATCCTCATCTTCTTCCTCCTCGACTTGATTAATTGGCTTCTCAAAGTCAACATCCAGGTCGTCAGTATTGCTGCTTTCATAGGACCCATTATTGGATTAGCGGCAAATCATTTAATTGCAACGAAAATAAATATGCAGAGAAATGAAACAAACAAAGGTGCAACATGGAATATATCAATAAAAGGTTGTATATTATTGGTCACTGGAACATTAAAGAAGAGAATGCCCAAAAAAAGGTAACGCCTAAAGCCTAGGCACGGCAATAGGATCCAAACTACTTGATTACATTGAATTCAAAACAGAAATCTCTGGTTGCTCTATGATCTACCGATTTTTCAACTCGAAGTCTGGGGAACATAGCTACACCCAATTCAGCCAATCTTGATTGGTCTCTTCAACCAGCATAGCAACCTAGCCTTCATGCATCCACCCTGCACTCACAAAGCTTTCATTGATGTGACAAATAGGGACCCTCTCCACCCGCGGTCCTCGCCCTAGTAAACGAGCTAAGCTTTTCTCTTTCCTTTCAAAAGCAATCCTCCTCTTGTTTGTTGCACTTGTAGGCTTGTACCCTAAACCAAACCTCCCACGGTTCTCAACAATCTTCAGCAAGCTTACTGTGCCATCACCATTTCGGCCCAAACCCATTCCAGGCTCATACCCATCCTTTAGCATAACTCGAGCTACCATCAAAGAGGTATCAGACAGACATGGTCATACCAGAGGAGACTACACATAAGCACTATTCATAATTTCAAATGCTTGAAACAAGGTTTCTAATGACTCCTCCACTGCTTCAACATAAGGCGTAGAAGACAGATAACTTACTAGTATGTCCTCCTCACCTGATACTATAACAAGCTGACCCTCCACCACAAATTTCAATTTCTGATGCAAAGATGATGGGACCACTCCAGTAGAATGGATCTAAGGCCGACCTAGTGAACAACTGTAAGTGGGAGTTATGTCCATGACTTGGAAGGTGATTTGAAATATGCAAGGGCCAATTTGGATCGGGAGATCATTTTCCCCTCTCATGTCACGGCGACTGCCATCGAAGGCTCTGACCACCATAGAGCTTGGCCTCATGTACGAGGCTTCGAATGAAAACTTGTCTAATGTCATTTTGGACATGACGTTAAGAGAAGAACCATTTCCCACAAGCACCTTAGCCACCATATGATCCGCACATTTCACCAACACATGTAGAGCCTTATTATGCCCTCTCCCTTCAATTGGCAACTCGTCCTCAGTGAAAGTCAAATAATTACATGCAGTGATATTATTGATTATCCCCCCAAACTTCTCTACTGAGATGTCGTGCACCACGTGGGCCTCATTTAAAATTTTCATTAACAACTTTGGATGAGGCTCAGAATGCATGAGCAGTCATAACAAAGAGATCCTGGCAGGCATTTTTTTCAACTGTTCAATCCCTTTGAACTCACTCAGCTAAATGATCCTCAGAAATTCCATCGCTTCCTTAGTAGATATCTCTTTCGATAGGGGCCTTGTTATTCGTCACAGGGCCTACTTTCCCACATTCAACCACATCCTCTTTCGCCTTTCCCTTGTCATTCGAATTTGTCGGTAGTTCAATAGGAGCAAAAATATGCCCACTATGCGTCACGTCACTCATATCGAAGATATTCGTGTCCTTAGCAGTCGACATGCTAGCCCCAATATGCATGAAGGATGCATCTTGCTTTATATCGGATCCCTATACCCCATATCTCCACGGCGCCGCCTTGTCACTTTTGTAAGGGAATGGTGATGGGGCCCTCACTATAGCGGGTCAAAAACCTCAAGGTACTGGAGTGGTAGCATCCCTGGTGTCGCTTGACTGCATGAGCACCTCTCCTTCCTTCCTTCCTCTTTATGCGGCCAATTTTAGTTCATCCTTCATCTATCAATCCCTACAACAACTCCTCGGATATTAGGCATGTTTCTACATTGGGAAACTCCCCTAGATGCAATGAGCACCGATCCCCCTTATCACCATTGTATTTAACAATGCCAGCCTTACGTAAAGCCTCCAAGATGAATCGTCTCGGGGTCGACACCTCCTCTATCTTCTCCAATTCCTGAGACTCCCCTCTTTCAGCGGGATTCACCGACGAGCTTCCGTGATTTGCAAGGGGATTAGTTCTTACATTGGGACTATCCTCTTGAAATGTAAGTTATCCCGCATTAATCAAACTTTGTACTTTGTGCTTAAATGCTACATATTGCTCGACAGAGTGCCTCGGGATGCCACCATGGTAGGCGCATGTGGCGTTAGGATTGTACCATTGGGGAAATGGAGGTTGATAGACCCTTCCTGGGCTCACTATGACATTGGGATTAGGGTGAATTCTATAGGTTTTCTTGGCGTTTCTATTGGGGTTGGGATTTGCACTCGGTCTGGGCTGTGTAGGGAATGGATTTTGTGGGTGATGTTGGGGAGGTCTCTATGGTTGATTGGGCGTTCTTGGTCGGAGGGGCGTTGGGCAAGGGGGGGGATCCAATATTGGCCAAGTAATTATATTGGTGTGAGGAATACTGATACATGGGGTTGTGAGGGGTTTGTGGGGAGCTTGGCCATGTGGGTACTGCGATCGCGGCATGGGTATCTCCCTCATTTTTCTTTGCTCCACCTGCTCCAAGCCTCCTATTTCTAGAACTCATCAAAGCAACATAATCAAATTTTCCCCTTCTTAGGCCCACCTCGATCCTCTCGCCTGCAAACACTAGATCTGCAAAACTCAAAGTCATGTATCCACCATCTTCTCATAGTAGAACACAAGTAATGTATCTACTATCATTGTTATCATTTCCCTTTCCATCATTGGAGGTGCTACTTGAGCCGCCAGATCCCTCCATCTCTGGGCGTATTCTTTGAAAGATTCCTGCTCCCTTTTACACATGTTCTGTAGTTGTATTCTATCCAGGGCCATATCAAAATTGTATTGATACTTCCTGAGGAAGGCAACCATTAGGTCTTTCCAGGAACGGACTCGGGAAGATTCCAGATTGGTGTACTAAGTGATAGCCGCCCCAGCCAGACTCTCTTGAAAAAAATGCATCAAGAGTTTTTCATCTTTCGCATATGCCCCCATTTTCCTGCAGTACATCTTCAGGTGATTCTTGGGGCAAGTAGTTCCCTTGTACTTGTCAAAATCTGGCACATTGAACTTTGGAGGTATGACGATGTTGGGCACTAGGCACAGCTCTGCCATGTCAGCAAAAGCATAATCTCTGCCTCCTTCAATGGCCCTTAGCCTTTCTTCTATATGATCGAATTTTTCCCTTTCCACCATGGTAGGAGCCAGTCTTCTCATTGTAAAATGTAAGGGTTATGGTTGTGGGCGATACTGAGGGCCCCCCAAAGTGTTTGGCAGGGGTACGCCACAAAATGTCTGTCCCTCAGTGGCATATCTGAGGTGAGGCTTGAAGTCGATTAGAGTGTGGTCTCGGGGTACTTCATGTGTCTCCACCATGGGTTGAAGGACCTGTGCATGACCAGATTGGGGTTGTTGGCTCTCAATGGGTATGGGAGTGGAGTTATCGATATCCTTATTGGGAGCATTTGCAACATTGGGTGGTGTAAGTTGGGAGGCAAACCATATGGTAGGAAGGAATGCTTGCTCTGGACCTGCACAAAATGGGGTCGCTCGTACTTCCTAACGCTTCACCTCCTTGACCTACCACATTTGAGACTGGATTGAGGTTGTCGCAACCTACCCTTCGACGGGAGGGCAAGGCGAAAAGAAAAATGTGCGTCATCTCATGAGGAAAATGCGTGGGAGTCACCACCAACATTTATTCGAGGAAAATGTTAGAAAAACCAAAAAGAGGACTACGAATTTCAAAAATAAGGGTTTGGGAGTTGTTTACACACGGGGAAGGTATTAGCATCCCACATGCCCGTCACAAGGGACAGTAGCCTTTAATCGAGTGTGCGCAACGTGACTTAAAAATTATTTATTTTCCCTTTTTATATTTTTTACTTTTTTGGGGTCGACATGGGTGTTGCCCTTGCTCCTACGTATCCTCAGGTATGATGAGAAATTCATACCTACGTAGTTCTTTAAGTCTGAAAGTTTGTGTGTTAAATTGATTTTATGTTTTGAAAGATTGATTTTAATTGCGAACAAAAAGTCGTTTAAGGCGGTGGACCTTGAAACGATGTTTAAAAATTTGAAAAACGGAGAGAATCGTTAAGGCGTTGGACCTTGAAACGATCTCAAGTGATATTTGATAAAATAATAGTTATGCGTTGGTTTTATCTTGGTTTTGTTTATTAACTTTCAATCTTTGCAAAGACAACTTTACAGCACTTAGTGATCGGTTTAAGATTGAACTTTACAAAGAAATTAGGATTGACGATGATAGATGGAGAAGATGAATGTGCACAAAACAACAAGGGGGAGCCCTAAGGGTACATAGATCACATTTAATCCTCAAAGATAAAAACTAATCAACGGTTGGACGAAGAATGCCAGACAAGAAATGAAGTAAGGGATGATCGTGGTCGCGATTTGGTAGCACTTCAGCCTCGTTTCCTCTTCTTTCTCTCTTTTCTCAATTCCTAACCATCATCTGTTCCTGTACCTCTTTTATCTCACTCATTATTCTAGCTTCGGCATGCATTTGGTATGGGTGCCGTAAAGCGCATTCTTTCTCTTTGATTATAATGATCACGATTTTGATTTTCAAGGAAAGAATGCAATGAGCAATGCAATGACAAATAAACGTGAAATCATGAAAATGATAAGCTGCAGAATGTTGTGAATTTTACACAGGGCATTTAGTACAACATAAGGTCGACTCAATTCTAACTCTCATTAAAAACAACATTGTTCATCTCGTCAGAGCCAAAGCGTAACTAGAAATAAAATAGGGACATATCAACGATTCCTAATTATGTGGGGCATTAGTTTGACCATGTGTTTGTAGTAATTGAAAAGACTATGAACTTCATTAGGAGTGGAGTATGTGACAGCCAATGTCTTGTCTCTGGCTAACAACTTTGGAAGCTCTTGACTTTCATTCAGAGTGAGAGCAAATCTATCCATTCATTTCATGTCTTCTTTATGCAATAACTCTATCACCTCTTCCTTTGCTTCCCTTTCAATCTGCAAGGCCGACACCTTCGCCTGTTTGTCTCTCAGCATTTGCCCGTGACTAGCAGCTAGGTTCACCTTCTCTTTATACTGATAATTGATTATCAACATATTCGCTTCCTTCTTGCTCAACTTTTCTTTCAAACTTCTTTTAGACCTCTGATAACTCTTTAACTTATCCTCTAACATTACGCTCTCCAGCCTTGATTTGTCTCTCTCGCCCTTTCTAAGTGTGTGCTTATTACTGCTGCCTAACAAAGCCCCTCGGAACTTGTTTCTACTCCACTCTTCCTTTCTGGCTTTCTTTGTTTCTTGCTCTAGCGCTTCAACCACGGACATGTTGACATCCATCAGCCTATCACATTCTTTGCTAACTCTAGTGACTACCACCTTCAACTTCTCCTTCGCTACTTTCGTTTTTCTGAGCTCAGCCTTCAAGATTTGTACCTCTTCACTCTCCTCAGGCACCTTTGCCTCTTCTCCATTTAGACCTTTAGCTTTTGGAGCGAAGTTATCCCTTGTGTTCTAGCTTTCAACCATTTATGATAGCCGTCTATGAAACTATTTCTTCTTCCTCTAAGTTCTTTATCTTTTCTTCCCACTTTATTCCTTGCCTTACGAATCCTCTAAAATTTCTTTGTATTAGCTTCGTTGAACCCTCATGCGATGAAAGGTATGATGGTTTTCTCTCATGGTGCATCTCTCATAGGATATCCTAACTGTCTTATGGCCAACACAGGATTATAATTAATGCAACCCTTCGTCCTTATCAAAGGGGCATTTAGAAATCATTCACACGAGCATAATACTGCTGCCCCTCATTCTTTCCACCGTGGGAACCAACTAATGGATGCTCCCGTCATGCCTGCCAAGAGTTCTTCCCAATTTGTTTTATCCATTCTCGAGCACATGCGATGACCTTATAGGGGACAGACATATCTACTTCCATTATTAAAGATGTGGAATACCAACCATACATAAAGAGCAGGCGTACAATAGACAATTCTTGCACCGCTTTTCTCGCATCTTAAGTCGAATGTATCATACACATATGCTAAAACAACAATGACCGGGCTTTCCTTGCTGTGGTGATAAGCAAGAAAGGCATCGATCGCTGCTAGATCTACAAGTCCGTCTACATTTGGAAATAGTACTATCCCATACACTTGTAGCGCTAATACATCCATGAATGATACCCACTCTCCTTGGCTTGCCAGAGTTTCTGCCTTCTCTTCCAAGCACTTCCTTGGTATTCCTGCTACTTCATTCCTACTTTGCTTTACTTGATCTAATTTTCATTCCGAGATCTTGACCACTCTTGCTACTCTCGCCATAGAAGGATAGTACCCTGAAAAAGAGGTATGGCTTCCTCCCTCCTATCGGGCATCCTAAGATCCTCTTAAACTCCTCTATGGTTGGTGCTAACTGAAAGTTCCCAAAAGTGAAGCATCTGAGCAGTTGGTCATAGTATTGAGTGAGAGATGCAATTGCTTCAACTGACACTTCTATCATTTCCAGATCTCAGATCCTCCCATATACCTTGCTAAAAGACTGACGTTGAACTTGATCCATTTGCTACCCCAGCTTTCGCAAGCTGGCTACTTCTAGATTTTTTACTTTGACATGATAGAACCTTTTCTTAAAAGACTGCGCTTGGTCCGACCTTATGTTTGCAAGAATAGAAATTTTGGTGGCCTATACTTCAACACCTTATCATAGAGGAGATATGATGAATGATCAGGGCATGGTTATGCTATGCATGACAAACGTATTTATCAAACTGACGCCAGACGCCCGAAAGACCACCCTTTGTTATTAACAATGCATTGGGTACCATGTTCATGCAACTTTCAATCATCATCGGGAGAAAGAAATGCATAAACCCAACATGGTTTGTTTATAGTTATTACCATGGTACCCAACACATGCAACTAAGAATGCGGTGTAGAATTTCATGCTTCTTTGTGACTTTGACGATGAAGAAAAGAATGCAAGGCATGAGAAACTATATGGCAGGAGTATGCATGAGTGAACATAACATGTGACTAATGGCAATAGAAGGTATGTGATTGGCAGCACAAGAAAACATGCTAAATGAATGTGTATGACAATGTAATGATTTATGCAAAATGCAACGCGTGAATATGATAAATGGTAAATACAAGAATGATATGTCCATTATGACGTTATGAAGATATACACGATTTGATCAAGGAAACAAAACATGGTGAGTTTGTTCTGTGTCCCTAATTCAGGAACCTAATGGAAAGGATCAAAAAGTTCACTATCTAGTGACAACTACCGAGGGTGGTTTTATGTAACTTTACTGGCTTCAAGAGATATCATCCTCTTAGGTAACAACATTGTGGCGGTAGGGACTACCAGCAACAATGCATCACCAAAAGAGGAAAACTCTTGATGAGTCTTCACTGTTATCAAGCGAGTCAGAGACCTAGCATGACCACAGATCGACCTCCACTCCCTATGTCTCACACAGACTCGGGTATATGGCCTAATATCTCAATGTGTGTGAAAACGTGTAGGTGTCATGTGTGCATAGAGCAATCTAAGAATTACCCCACTGATGCAATCCTCCCTAGGAAGGGACCGGTCACTAGAACCATGAGCAACAAGCTCCAAGAAGATTGGGCTAGAGCTGTTGAAAAAGGCCCTAGGGTTCTCATGAACCTCAGGGTAGATTTCTGAGCCCAAGGGCCAAGGTTGGGTCCAATTATCTTTGTACATATTAGACTAGGATGTCATTATATTTGGTCCTTGTATTTAGGGCTCCATATTGTAGGTAGGGTACCCTAGAAATATAGGATTTTTTCAGCCCTTGTATTTTAGGGCACCTAGACTAGTTTTTGTATTAGGGGTAGTTTTGTAATTTCACATCCACTAAGTGGATATTTGATGTGTGTGGTTGGAAATAAATTTAATTGAATTGGTAGAAGCCCAATCCAATTAAATTTTAGAGGGGGAGGTAAGCATTTGCTTACTACACCCCATTGCCACATCATCTAGTCACACTTTGTGCATGTCCTTCATGCTTTTCATGCCTCATGACACCTAAGCACACTTAGTGGAGAATCTTGGAATTGATCTTGGATTAGTGGGCTGAACCATAACTAAAATTCCCTAATCATAATTAGTGAAATTTTGGCTCCAAAGTTTGGCTCCACAAATTCAATTTCAAATTCAAGTGAAATTTGAATTTCCTTCCAATTTTGTGTGATACTTAGGCTATAAATAGAGGTCATGTGTGTGCATTTTTTAAAACTTTGATCATTTGAATATTAAACTTCAGATTTCATAGCTCTTTTAGAGCACAAAATTTCGTGCTCTTCTCTCCCTCTCCCTTCATTCATCTCCTTCTTCCTCCAAGCTCTTATCCATGGCCTCCTATGGTGGTGAGCTTCTTCTAGACTCATCTTCTCCTTGAAGTGGCGTCTCCTCTCTCTCTTCCTTCTCCATTCCGCTGCCATTCATCTTCCAAGAAAAAAAAGGAATCCATTGATGAAGAAGATCCTAGGCCTACAAGCTCCAATGGAGCTTACATCATGTGGTATCAGAGCATCTTCATCTAGGTGATGTTCTTTTGCTTCCTCTATCTTTTTGTTCGGTGAATTCTCTTTAATTCCTTGTTCTTCATCTTATTCTCCATGTATATCCTCCATTGTCTTGTGGTTTGGTGCTGTTTAGAGTAGATTAAAAAAAAAATAAACCGATTAAATCTCAGATCTACACTTGTTCTTGCATTTCTATGGTTCAAATTTTGTAGATCTACTCTTGAATCTTGTTTCTGTGTTGATTTTAGGTTCTATCATTTTTCATTCATAATATTCTTGTGCTGAACCTTAGATCTAAATGTTCTTCCAAAATATTGATTAAAAAAAACAAAAATCTAAGTGTAAATCACTTAATCCATGTTGTCTTAGAGTCATGTTTAGTCATAGTAATTGTCACATTATGTTCTAAGTTTGTGTTGAATTTTATTTTGTTGATTGAATTCTAGATAAATTTGTTCATGTATTCTTGTCATTCTTAGCCTATCTTTTGAATTTTGAGTCTAATTCATGCATGTTATTTAGTTCATAACATGTTCTAAATAAATTCCTAGAAGTAGTATTGTTCTTGAACTTTTTTTTGTTTTCAAGTTTCCTACATGATGCCTATGATGAAGTTGAGTTGTGGTGCTGAGTTGTGGCTGGATTTGTGACTCAAAATAAGTCTTAAGCTCTCTTGAATTGTGTTATTCAAGATAATTGAGCATAAGCAAACACAAATTGTAACTATCCAAGCCTTAAGCAACATAAACACTACTTTTGATTTCTAGGTTGAAATCGCTGGTGCTGGCAGCTTGAACATACCAACTTGTATAAATTACTGGGAATTGGTCACTACGTTTTTTGAGCTGAAAGTTTTACTGAATTTTCTAGACATCTGGACCAAAGTTATAAAAAATGAACCAAGCGATTTGGATTAAAGGAAAAAATAAGAAAATCGCACAAGTTGGCAGAAAAATCAGTGTCCAGGAAAAAATAAAGTGAAAGGAAAGTGTGCTTGTTGTTTTGGCTCAAAATTTGTTCTATAATTGGTGCCTATTTTATACCAATCCTAGTTCTGAAATTTCAATTGAAAATTATTGTGAAAACAAGTTCCAAAACTAGAGGTTTCTTGAGTCTTTTTTTTTTAGAGTTTTTATACTCTACTCTAGAGCCATTTTAGGTTTCTCTTTGAGTCCTAGCTTGCTTTTTTGTGCTTTTCATTTCTTTAATTCTTGAATAATCCTTGGAAATTTGTCTTGTTAAAACTCTATTGGTTTAGCTTTCATTTCATTTTTTTGGTCTTTGGTTATTGCTTGTCTTTTTGTTTCCTTGCTTGTGAGTTGCCATATAGGGAATTGGAAAGGAGGATTGGTGCCATATCTTTAAGAATTTGAGTCAAGAAGCAAGGGGCCAACCACCTTAAGAGATATTGGACTAAGAAGCACTCCAAATTGAGTGAAATACTAAAGAGAGAATAGCCACCACAATTGAGGACTTTTTTTTTGTAATTTTGTAATTGGCAATTTGTTTTGCTTTCAAATTTTGTAACAAAAAGGCCTTTCATTGGAAGTAAGTTGGGAGCCTCCAATAGGTCACCCTACTTCCATTTGTGTGTAATAATTTTAGGCAATTTTTCCTTAGGATAGTGAGTGTTTTTTTGGGAACCTTAAATGAGGTCATCCAAACACTCTTAGGATCCGCCTAGTTTGCATTTCTTGCACTTTAATTTCTTGCTTACTTTCATAGCTTATTTCCTTTGCCCTCCATTGTCAAACCGCCTAGATAGCTTGCCTTTTACCAATTAGTTTTTACCTTATCTTTCACACCTCTTTTAGTGTTTATTTTGGCTAGTTTCAACCATAGTTTTTTTTACCTTTTTTTCAAACCCCCAACAAGAAAGAACCATAATTAGGAACCAACATGAGTCTTCATTCTTCATCTAGTGTTAATGGTGAGGGTTCTACTCCTAAGGACCCCTTGTATAAGATATTAGATGAGTTGAGATCCCTTAAGTTGTGGAAAGAAAAACAAGAGAGAAAAGAAAAAGGTAAAAAAAGAGTGGAAGAAATAAGTCAAGATGAAAGAGAGAAAATAAGAGAGGAAGAAAGAAGAAAAATAATGAAAGAAATGAAAAGAGAAAAACATGCCTCCTATAGTAGTCATGACTCTTGCAAGAGTTTAAGTGAAGAACTTAGTGACTATTATAGAGGGCGTCATAGTTCACATACTAAACATCACTCCCAAAGAAGAGAAAAGGATAGAAGACCTCAAGAGGTTAACATTAGCCTCCCATATTTCCATGGAAAAGATAATGTTGAGGCTTACTTAGATTGGGAAATAAAGGTTGAACAACTCTTTGCTTGCTATCATATTAGCGAAGAGAGAAAAGTTCCATTGGCTACCCTTAGCTTTCAAGGGTAGCCCTCTATTGGTGGACTTCCCTTGTTAGGGAACGAAGGATTCATGGAGATCCTCCAGTAGAGTATTGGAATGATCTTAAGAGTGCCCTTAGGAAGAGGCACATTCCCTCCTACTATGAAAGGGAGCTTACGGACAAGCTCCAAAGGCTTAGATAAGGGAGTATGAGTGTTGAAGAATACAGACAACAAATGGAACTACTCATTTTAAGAGCTGGACATAGGGAAGAGGAAAGAACAAGCATAGCTAGGTTCCTTAGTGGACTTAATATGGAAGTGAGGGACAAGGTTGAACTCCTTCCATATAGGGACCTAGATGAGCTAGTCCAAATTTGTATAAGAGTGGAGCAACAACTTAAAAGAAAGCCTTCTTCAAAATCTTATGGCTCTCACTCTTATCCAAGGAAGGACCAAGCCCATTGAATTTTGGGGGCTGCACCTTCAAAACCTAAGGAAGATAAGGGTAAGACCATAGAGAAATACACCCCTAAGACTAGTTCCCAAGAAAGGACTAGCAATATTAAATGCTTCAAATGTCTTGGGAGAGGTCACATTGCCTCTCAATGCCCCACAAAGAAAACCATGATCATGAGGGGTCAAGACATTTATAGTAGTCAAGAGGAGACTACTTCTTGCCTTTCCTCTATTGGAAGTGAAGATGAAGTAAGGGGTGAAGAGTCTAGTGAGGAAGTCTACCCCCATGAAGAATGTGACCTCTTAATGGTTAGAAGGCTCCTTGGAGGTCAATCTTGTGATCTATCTCAATCCCAAAGAGAGAGCATCTTTCATACAAGATGCAAAATTTTAGATAAAACTTGTTCTCTCATTGTGGATAATGGATCTTGTTGCAATTGTTGTAGCACAAGATTAGTTTCCAAGTTGAACCTCACTATCATTCCCCACCCAAAACCTTATAAACGTCAATGGCTCAATGAGCAAGGGGAAATGATAGTTAACCAACAAGTGAAGGTACCTGTTGCAACGTGCCCTTCGCGGGCGAGCGAGGGCGAGGCTCACGGGTGCGCTTTCCAAAGGAGGAAAGATGCGCGGATTCGCCACCAACGTTTATTTGTGGAAAACGTCAGAAAACCCGAAGGAAACCGGTCAAAATGAAAATTCTAAGTTCGGGAGTTATATTTACGTTTGAGGAAGGTATTAGCACCTCTTACGTTTGTCTCGAAGGACAACAGCCTATTTTTTAGAATTGTGGAAATTGTGTTACCTTAACTTTTATTTCTTTTTATTTTTTTGAGGTCGACAAAAGCGGGGCTTTTGCTCCTACGTACCCTCCTTTGGAGAGGAAATCAGACCTACGTAGTTCTTTCTTATGCGTGAATCAAGCGATTCTTTTTACTTGAAGGGTGATCATTTTAAGGCGTTTGGACCTTAAAAATGATCCATTTACTTAGTAAGAAACTGAAATGATAAACTTAAAAAAAAACCTATTTTTGTGGACGAGCTTGACTAGGCGAGTTTGATTTTAGCCTTAGTTTCACTTTAGTTATTAGTCAATTCAATTAAGAATGAGAAATCCCAAAGAGAAAACGTCCGATTGATCTTTCGCTTTTATTTTACTAAAAGGTATTTTTTGATTATTATATTATTATTTTACCTCTTTTTTGATTTCCAACGTGGTTACGGCACGACCGAACGGTCGGAATTCATTTTAACCGAAATTAACGGATGATGCAATTCAAACGATCGGTGGAAATTTATTTTATTTTTAGATTAAGCGAGAAATGACTTAAATAAATGGCTTAAGCACGTCAAAAGGGGGTATAAAAAGTAAATGAAAACGAGAATAAAAATACAAGAAACAAAATGTGGACCACCACGGGTACATAGAATGAATTGCAAAGCTTGGTTTGAGGTACTTACCCGTTGAAGACTGAAGAAAACGAAGAACGAACGATGAATCTTGAAGAACGGTCGAGAATCTTCGCGTAATTACTCACGGAAACGTTACGGAAACACCTCGGCTTGGATTTTCTTCACGGAAATAATTTTCCTCAGCAATTTCGAGAGAGAGAGAAGTGCCTAAGAGGCTGAACCCTTTTCTTCTTCACTTCTCCCCCTATTTATAGCAAAATGGGGCAGGAGCTTGCCACCCAGCTCGCCCAGGCGAGCAAAGTTGCTTCCTCCAGAAGCAATAGCCTTCTGGAGGAAGGATCTGGAAGGCCCAAGTAGGCCAGATTGCTATTTGCACCCCCCTTTTTACTAAATGCACCCCCTTCTATTTTTTTTGGTAATTCTTTTTCCGTAACGTTACGAAACTTCATGAATTTCATAACGATACTTATTTTTCTTCCGCAAGGTTATGAATCCTTACGGATTATGTATTTACTCTTTTTTAGCTTTCGAAGAAGTTACGGAAACTTACGGATTGCGCAAAAACACCTCTTTTCGATTTCCGCCACTTTACGGAATTTTACGGATTGCACAAGCCTGCTTCCTTTTGATTTCTGACACGCCTCGGGACTTCATTCATTGTGTAACCAAGGACGCCAAGTGTCTCGAAGCGGCCAATCAAAGGTTGTATATCATCAAATAATAATCCCCGGACGAAATTAGGGTATGACAGTACCTTTCTCCATTGGGACATATAAGGATGAAGTTAATTGTGATATAGTTCCCATGGAGGCAGGACATATTCTTTTAGGAAGGCCGTGACAATTTGATAGGAAGATCATTTACAATGGCCTAACTAATGAGATTACCCTCACCCATCTTGGCACTAAATTCGTGTTGCATCCTCAAACACCTTCACAGGTGGTCAAAGATCAACTAACTATGAAAGATAAGAGGGATGAGGAAGAAAAACTAGAAAAACTAGAAAAACAAAAGAAAAAGAAGGATAGTAAGTGATGTGCCATCATTTTCTTCTATTTTCTAAACCCTTTTTGCACCATTTTAATTATTGATTGGTCTTAATTGTCAATTAATTAGGCAGTTTTATTATTTGGGCTCATTTAGCTAATTTGATGTTTTTAATATAATTTCAGGAATTAATGAAACATTGGGCTTAATCCGGATTTTGGTTGTGGACTTGAAGAGGGCAAATAAAGCAGCGCTTACCTTAGTTAATTTCTAATTAGGAAATTTCGCAGTTTTATTTTATGTTGTTCAGTGTTTATTTCGTTTTGGGCCAGAGTATTGTAATTGGGCCCAGTGACTTTGAGTGACTCTTTTTAAATAGCTGCCTTGGGATTCATGCAGGGCATTCTATTCTGCTATGCTATTTTCATTATTCAGAGCTTTGGTTTTAGGTTTTCACGTTTTTCTGTTCCCTTGTTACAGTTTTCGTTCTTAATGCAAATTTCCGTTTTCTGCTTCTAATTACGAGTTCATTCTTGCTTCTTCTTCTACTTTCATTTACATTTCTGTTCATTTACGTTTTTGTTCATTTACGTTCTTGTTCATTTACGTTTCTGCTTCATGTTTCATTTGCGTTTTCTGTTTGAATCCATGGAAGGCTAGATTTTCTGGTGTTGTTTCCTTTTGAGGACGAAGCCCAACTCTCTTTGAGGTTTCGTTTGTAATGTGGTTTCCTGGCAGTGTTCCCTTCACCAGTTATCCCAATTTCGTGAATATTAATCAGTGCATGCTTCATGTTCGATTAATTGCCTCTGAGCCTAACTTGCGTTCATGCTTAATGGATGAAGGGCTAACTGGTGTATGTGGTGCCTAATCACGTATTGAAAACCCTAAGTTGATTTTCGCTTAGTAAATTGAAATAGGGTTGGATTAAGTGGTTGACTGTTAGGGACAAATTCTCCATAACCCAGGATAAGAGAACGGCTTCTGAATCAGAGGAAACAACCCGTTTTTAATATTAGTAGTTTCGTATTCCATTTTATTTGTTCTGCTCTTTAATTACCAAACAACCAAACCCCCCCCCCCCATCGTTACTGTTACTGCAAGTATATTATGAACATTTGGCTTGTCACTGCTTGTTGGGAAACGACCTAGGATCACTTCCTAGTTACTGCATTTTCATGTTTATTTGATTCGGGTATGGCCTCGATCAGTAAGGCCTTGTCTTCAAAGGCCAAGGGGAAGGAAAAAGAGGAAAAGGATTCCTCCAAGAAGATTGTTAAGAAGGAAAATCATTTTGCAACAAAAGGTGATATTAAAAGAGCACTCCTTCTTAAACAATCTTTCTACCTTCTCCTATCAAGGGAAACATCCCTTAGCATTGCCACAATTCCTACATTTGAGACCTTACCGCCAAAGGTCCAAGAACTCTTACATGAATTTGGTGATATATTTCCCAAAGAGATACCCCCTGGGTTACCTCCTTTAAGGGGAATAGAACACCAAATAGATTTAGTCCTAGGAGCAAGCCTTCCTAATAGGCCAGCCTATAGGACTAACCCTCAGGAGACTAAGGAGATAGAGTCTCAGGTTAAAGAATTGTTGGAGAAGGGCTGGGTCCAAGAGAGCCTAAGCCCATGTGATGTGCCGGTGTTGTTGGTGCCCAAAAAGGATGGTACGTGGAGAATGTGTACAGATTGCAGGGCCATCAACAACATCAGGATAAAGTATAGGCACCCCATTCCTAGACTTGATGATTTGCTTGATGAGTTGCATGGTGCCAATATCTTTTCAAAAATTGATCTTAAAAGTGGTTATCACCAAATCAAGATGAAAAAGGGTGATGAGTGGAAAACCGCTTTCAAGACTAAGTTTGGTTTGTATGAATGGTTAGTGATGCCTTTTGGGCTCACTAATGCACCAAGCACCTTTATGAGGCTTATGCATCATGTCTTAAGGGATTTCATAGGTAGATTTGTAGTTGTTTATTTTGATGATATTTTAGTGTACAGTAGGAGCCTAGATGATCACTTAGGACATCTCAAGCAAGTTCTTTCAATCCTTAGGAAAAACACCCTCTGTGCAAATATAGAGAAGTGTACGTTTTTGTGTAGATAATATAGTTTTCTTAGGTTTTGTAGTTGGTAGAAATGGGGTCCAAGTGGACCCTGAGAAAATCAAGGCCATCCAAGAATGGCCCACCCCAAAAAGTGTGGGAGATATTAGGAGCATCCATGGGTTAGCAAGCTTCTATAGAAGGTTCGTTCCTAATTTCTCTACAATTGCATCACCTCTCAATGAGCTGGTGAAGAAGAATGTGGCATTTACCTGGGGTGAAAAACAAGAGCAAGCCTTTACTTTGCTCAAAGAAAAGCTTACTAAGGCACCTGTTCTAGCTCTTCCTGACTTTTCTAAAACTTTTGAGCTAGAATGTGATGCCTCTGGAGTGGGAGTTGGAGCTGTATTGTTACAAGGTGGGCACCCTATTGCTTATTTTAGTGAAAAACTTCATAGTGCCACCCTCAACTACCCCACCTATGATAAAGAGCTTTACGCCTTAATAAGAGCCCTCCAAACTTGGGAACATTACCTTGTTTCCAAGGAATTTGTCATTCATAGTGATCATCAATCACTTAAGTACATTAGAGGGCAAAGCAAGTTAAACAAGAGGCATGCAAAATGGGTAGAGTACCTAGAGCAATTTCCATATGTTATCAAACACAAAAAGGGAAAAACAAATGTGGTAGTTGATGCCCTCTCTAGGAGATACACATTGTTTTGCTCCCTAGGAGCTCAAATTTTAGGATTTGATAATATTAGGGACTTGTATGCTTTAGATGAACATTTCTCTCCCATTTACGAGAGTTGTGGGAAAAAGGCCCAAGATGGATTCTATTTGGCTGAGGGGTATTTGTTCAAAGAGGGAAAGCTTTGCATACCCCAAGGATCCATTAGGAAATTACTTGTGAAAGAGAGCCATGAGGGTGGGCTCATGGGCCACTTTGGGATAGACAAGACCCTTGTCTTACTCAAAGAAAAGTTTTACTGGCCCCATATGAAGAAAGATGTCCATAAGCATTGCACTAGGTGTGTGGCTTGTTTACAAGCCAAGTCTAGGGTGATGCCTCATGGGCTATACACACCCTTACCCATCCCATCTACACCTTGGGTAGACATTAGTAGGGACTTTGTCCTTGGGCTTCCTAGAACCCAAAGAGGTGTAGACTCTATCTTTGTGGTGGTGGATAGGTTTAGCAAGATGGCACACTTTATACCATGCCACAAGGTGGATGATGCTTCCCACATATCAAAACTCTTTTTCAAGGAAGTTGTGAGACTCCATGGTTGCCTAGGACCATTGTGTTAGATAGAGATGCTAAGTTCCTTAGCCACTTCTGGAAAACCTTATGGGCTAAGCTAGGAACTAAACTTCTTTTCTCTACCACTTGTCATCTACAAACTGATGGGCAAACAGAGGTAGTGAATAGGTCTTTATCCACCCTTTTAAGGGCTCTTCTAAAAGGCAACCATAAGTCTTGGGATGAGTATCTTCCTCATGTAGAATTTGCCTACAACAGGGGGGTTCATAGAACCACCAAGCAATCCCCTTTTGAGGTTGTCTATGGGTTCAATCCCCTAACACCGTTAGACCTCATTCCCCTCCCACTGGACACTTCTTTTATACATAAAGAAGGGGAATCTAGGTCAGAATTTTTAAGAAGTTACATGAGAGGGTTAAGAACCAAATAGAGAACCAAACAAAGGTGTATTCAACTAAAGGCAATAGAGGAAGAAAAGAGCTAGTTCTTAATGAGGGTGTGTCATACCCTAATTTCGTCCGGGGACCTTTGCTTGATGACATGCGACCTTTCTTTGGTCCTTGTGAGGTGCTTGGCATCCATCATTAGGCAATTTGTGAAATTCCAGGACATGCCGAAAAACCAAAAAAATATTGATGCACAATCCGTAAGTTTCCGTGACACACCGGAAATCAAATGGAAGCATCGTTGCATAATTAAGTGAGGTTCCGTAACATTCCGTAAGTCAAAAGGGGGATGATTATGTAATCCGCAAGGTTGCGTAACATTACGGAAAGAAAACAAGTATCGTTACGAAATTCGTAAGTTTCCGTAACTTTACGAAAAAAGAATCACCAAAAAAGCAGCAGGGGGGTGTACTTAGTAAAAATGGGGGTGCAAATAGCACCCAGGCCCACTTTGGCCCTCCAGAATATTCCTCCAGAAGGCTGTTGCTTCTGGAGGAAGCAACCTGGCTCGCCTGGGCGAGCTGGGCGGCAACCACCTCCCCTATTTTGCTATAAATAGGGGAGGAAGTGAAGAAGGAAGGGGTTCAGCCCCTTTGGCACTTCTCTCTCTTTCGAATTTTCTTGGAAAAATTGTGTCGCAACCTACCCTTCGGCGGGAGGGCGACGCGTGACTCGCGGGATGCGTGTTCCACGAAAGGAATACGCGCGGAGTCGCCACCAACGTTTATTTGAGGAAAACGTCGGAAAAACCGGAAAAGACGCGATCTACGAACTTTTAAGTGAAAGGTTCGGGAGTTGTATTTACGCACGGGGAAGGTATTAGCACCCCACACGTCCGCCCCAAGGGACGGCAGCCTTTAATCGAATGTGCAAACATGACTTTGATTTTTTATGTTCCCTTTTTATGTCTCTATATCCTTTATACCCTTTTTATATTTTCTCTTTTTGTGGTCGACAAGGGTGTTTCCCTTTGCTCCTACGTATTCCTCAATTTGGGATGAGAAAATCAGACCTACGTAGTTCTTTTTTATCAAGTGATTCTTTTTTACTTTAAGAGGTGATCATTTTAAGGCGTTGGACCTTAAAAATGATCCATTTTACTTAGTGAGGAAATGAAATGACAAACTTCAAAAGCCTATTTTTATGGACGAGCTTGACTAGGCGAATTGATTTTAGCCTTTTAGTTTCACTTTAGTTATTAATCAATTCGATTAAGAATGAGAAATCCCAAAGAGAAAACGTCCACTTGATTTTCGGCTTTATTTTACTAAAAGATGTCTTTTTGATTATTATATTATTCTTTACCTCTTTTTGATTTCCAACGTGGTTACGGCACGACCGAACGGTCGGAATTTATTTTAACCGAAGTTAATGGATAATACAATTCAAACGTTCGGTGGAAATTTATTTTATTTTTAAGTTAAGCGAGAAATGACTTAAGTAAAATGGCTTAAGCACGTCAACAGGGGGTATAAAAAGTAAACAAAACGAGAATAAAAATGCACGAAACACAATGTGGACCACTACGGGTACATAGAATGAATCGAAAAGCTTGGTTCGAGGTACTTACCCGTTGAAGATCGAAGAACGATGAAGAACGAATGAAGAACGTCGAAGAACGGTTGAAATCTTTGCGAAATTCCTCACGGAAAACGTTACGGAAACGTTTCGGAAGCGCCTCGGCTTAGATTTTCTTCACGGAAACAATTTTTCCAAGCAAATTCGAAAGAGAGAGAAGTGCCTAAGGGGCTGAACCCCTTCCTTCTTGCCTTCCTCCCCTATTTATAGCAAAATAGGGGAGGTGGTTGCCGCCCAGCTCGCCCAGGCGAGCTCAGCTCGCCCAGGCGAGCAGGGTTGCTTCCTCCAGAAGCAACCGCCTTCTGGAGGAATATTCCGGAGGGCCCAAGTGGGCCTGGGTGCTATTTGCACCCCCATTTTTACTAAGTACACCCCCCTCTGCTGTTTTTTGGTGATTCTTTTTTCGTAAAGTTACGGAAACTTACGAATTTCGTAACGATACTTGTTTTCTTTCCGTAATGTTACGGAACCTTGCGGATTACATAATCATCCCCTTTTTGACTTACGGAATGTTACGGAACCTCACTTAATTATGCAACGATGCTTCCATTTGATTTCCGGTGTGTCACGGAAACTCACGGATTGTGCATCAATATTTTTTTGGTTTTTCGGCATGTCCTGGAATTTCACAAATTGCCTAATGATGGGTGCCAAGCACCTCACGAGGACCAAAGAATGGTCGCACGTCATCGAGCAAAGGTCCCCGGACGAAATTAGGGTATGACAGTTGCCCCTCTTTACTTGTCTTTTATTGGAGATAAAAGGAAAGTAAAGATAAGACACTAATTTCGTTCCTCTCGATTTGACGAGAGTCGCAGGTGACCATAAAATCTCCACATGCAAATGACTTGTTGTTCCCAAAATTTCACAAATTGCCTAATGATGGGTGCCAAGCACCTCACAAGGACCAAAGAATGGTCGCTTGTCATCAAGCAAAGGTCCCCGAAAATCAGTGTATGACACTAATTTCGTTCCTCTCGGTTAACGAGAGTCGCGGGTGACCATGACTTGTCGCTCCTAGAATTTCACAAATTGCCTAATGATGGATGCCAAGCACCTCACAAGGACCAAAGAATGGTTGCATGTCATCAAGCAAAGGTCCCCGAAAATCAGTGTATGACACTAATTTCGCTCCTCTCGGTTGACGAGAGTCGCGGGCGACCATGAAATTTCCGCATGTAAATGACTTGTTGTTCCCGGAGGAACAAAAGGTGCAGAAGACTATGTCAGCCTCTGCATGCTATCAAGCGTTCTGTCTTACAGATAGCAAAAGAATGTTTATACGGATAACCACTCGGGTATTTCCGCGTATCATCGGGCCCGCCGCCTCTGGATGATACAAGGGTGCAGAATGACCAAACTTGGTCTCTGCTTGTCATCGGGCCCGCCGCCTCTGGATGACAAAAGGGTGCGAATAACCGTAAGGTATCTCCGCGTATCATCGGGCCCGCCGCCTCTGGATGATACAAGGGTGCAGAATGACCAAACTTGGTCTCTGCTTGTCATCGGGCCCGCCGCCTCTGGATGACAAAAGGGTGCGAATAACCGTAAGGTGGGTGCCTGGCGCCG